>NC_057723.1:77029653-77062232 GCF_004010195.1 Chiloscyllium plagiosum
CCTTTGTTTCCTATCAGCCAACCAATTTTCAATCCAATCTAGTACTTTGCCCCCAATACCATGCGCCCTAATTTTACTCACTAACCTCCTATATGGGACTTTATCAAAAGCTTTCTGAAAGTCCAGGTACACTACATCCACTAGATCTCCCTCGTCCATCTTCAGAGTTACATCCTCAAAAAAATTCCAGAAGATTTGTCAAGCATGATTTCCCCTTCATAAATCCATGCTGACTCTGACCTATCCTGTTACTGCTAGCCAGATGTGTCGTAACTTCATCCTTTATAATTGACTCCAGCATCTTTCCCACCACTGAGGTCAGACTAACTGGTCTATAATTTCCTGCTTTCTAAGTTTGAGAAGATTTGTAGCTCGGGTGCGCGTTGTTGTGGTTCTGTTCGCCGAGCTGGGAATTTGTATAGAGTATCTGGATCCGCTGATCAGGTGTTTCAGTTTCTGCTGTAGCTCTTTAGCCAGTTTGTGTGATGGTGTCCCTGGTAGTGATACTATGGGTCTGAGTGGGATGTCTGGTTTGTGCACTTTAGGTAGTCCATAGAATCTGGGGGTGTTGTTGCTTTCAGGTTTCATTCTTTGTAGGTCAGACCTGGTTATGTCTCTTTTTTGTAGGTTCCTCAGTGTGTTGTTTATCCTATTGGTGAGCTGTGGGATGGGGTCAAACTCCCTCTTTTGGTAGGTGTTGGTATCTGCAAGTAGTTGCGCTTTTTGGATGTAGTCTGCTTTGTCCAGGATGACCTGCATTCTGCCCTTATCTGCTGGTAATATGATTGTTCTTATTGTTTTAGTGATTTTAGTGCTTCCCTCTCCTTGGTGTTGAGGTTATGTGTTAGTCTTTTCTTTGTTATCAGAGGTACGATACTTTGTCTTACTGTTTGTTGTGTCTCTTTTGACAAACTCTGGGTCAGATTTGTAGATGATACCTTTATTTGTGTTTTTAATGATTACAGAGAACACACACCGGATCATCAACGCCACACTCACAGGAATCCGATTCACTAGAGAGGAAGAAAAGGACAACCAACTCCCATTCCTAGACGTGATGGTACAGAGAACACCTAATGGAGGATTCACCTCAAAGGTATACAGGAAAGCCACACACACAGACCAAGTCCTAAACTACGAAAGTAACCACCCCAACACACAAAGAAGTTGCATCAAGACACTGTCCACTGGGACTCATAACAGCACACAAACCAACAGCCACTCTCAGACAATAACTCACCAGGATGAAGGACCGGATACCCAGCATGAGCAAAACCAATGTAGTGTACAAAATCCCATGCAAGGACTGCACAAAACACTACATAGGACAAACAGGAAGACAGCTAACGATCCGCATCCATGAACACCAACTAGCCACGAAACGACACGACCAGCTATTCTTAGCCACACACTCAGATGACAAGCAACATGAGTTTGACTGGGACAACACTACTATTATAGGACAAGCCAAACAGAACAGCCAGGGAATTCCTCAAGGCATGGCACTCATCCACAGATACAATCAATAAGCACATCGACCTGGACCCAATATACCGGCCACTCCAATGGACAGCTGGAACTGACAACCGGAAGCGGCAGAGACAAACCACTATAAATGCCGGAGGAAACATCACAGAAGCGCTTCATAGGAGGCTCCCAAGCACTGAGGATGTCACCTAGACAGGGGACGAAACGTCTGCAACACAAATTCCTGCTTTCTCTCTCGCTCCTTTCTTAAAAAGTGGTACAACATTAGCCACCCTCCAATCCACAGGAACTGATCCTGAATCTATAGAACTCTGGAAAATGATCACCAACGCATCCACGATTTCTAGAGCCACCCTCCTCAGGACCCTGGGATGTAGACCAAGAGGAATAGCCGCTCTCTATTCACCCTGTCCATACTCATTATTTTATACACCTCAATCATATCCCCCATCAATCTTCTGCTCTAAAGTAGTCTCTCCTTATAGCTCAATCTCTCCATCCTAGGCAAACTCCTGGTGAAACGTCTCTGTACTCCCTTCAGTCTCATCCCTCCTGTAGTGCAGTAATCAGAACTGTACACTGTACTCCAGCTGTGGCCTAACCAATGCTCTGTACAACTCCTCCAACATTACATCCTTGCTCTTATACTCTATGCTATGACTGTGCATGTGGCCCATATGCCTGAGCTATCCTACTCCATGCTCTGCCAACTTCACTTCAACTACCCAAAGGTCCCTCTACCTCTAAGCTACCCAGTGTCATGTAATTTATTAAATACAGAGGAACCTCTATCATTCAGCATTTGATTAACTGAACTTCAGATCATCCAAACAAGATTGCTTGGCTAACTGTTTTCCAGCATCAATTATGTGGCATTCGATTAACCAAATGAAATACTCCCTGATGGAGTCCTTCGGATCATCGCGGTTCCTCTGTGCTCCCTCCCTCATCTTGTTTCTTCCAAAGTGCATCACCTCACACTTAATCAGGGTTATCACTGCTCTGCCCATCTGACTAACCCATCTATATCTTCTGTAACCTACAACCATCTTCATTATTAACCACCCTACCAATCTTGGTATTGTCTGCAAACTTGCAGTCCTTTTTCCTGAATTCCATACCTACTTTCTCCTTTTCCAGCGTGAAGACTGAAGAGAAGTAATCATTTAGTACCCAATCAATATCCTGTGGTATCTCTCACAGGTGCCCTTTTGGTTCCTAATGGGCACTACTCCTTCCCTGGTTAACCTCTTCCCTTCAACGTATTTATAAAATACCTTGGGATTCTCCCCAGTTCATAATCCCCCTTTTGCTCTTCTAATTTCCTTCTAAAGTTCCCTCTTGCACTTCCTGTATTTCTCTCTGGGCACAGCTGGATTGCTCCCTTTGCACTTGCTAAAAGCCTTTCCTTCTTGCTCATCCAGTCCCAAATTGATCTAGACATCCAGGATTTTCTAAACTTTTTCCTGCTATATTTCTCCTAAAGTGTTCCCAAGTTATTTGGTGTTCCTATATAGCCATTCTAGTAAGTGTCTTCTACCTTTAACATCTATCTTAAAATGTGGTGCTCACAATTGCACACCAAATTTACCAGTTTATGTGAAGATCTCTTTAAGGTTCCTGAAGCTAAGAGGACAAGAAAATTATTGAATAAGATGGTAATCATGGGTAATAATTTACTTACCATTAGGATCTCCAAGACTGAAGCATGAGTATTCCAGAGGAACGTAATATCACCTGAAGCTATAACAGCCAACCTAGTAAAAGGATGAAATTCCATGGTTTATATTCATTTCATAGAAAGATGTCCAATATTAGAATTTTATTAAAGTTCTGTTGGATTCAAACTCTGAAACTTTTGTTTCCTAAGCTGTATTTTGATCTTTAGCACAAAAGGGTTTTACTTTTGTTACTAAGCAAAACCCTGTAAAGGCCAAGATGTCAAACTGCATCTGATTGCTATTTATGTCTGTGGTCTCTCATGAAATGTTATTGATCAAAATGTTAACTTTATTCCTTTCCTTGAAGATGTCTCCTGACCTGCCAAGTATTTCCAGAAATTTCTCCTTTTTAATCCAAATGATTATTGGAAATGGAAGGATGTTTCCAGGGGGTTGGCTCGTGCTGAAACATTTGGTAGGACCCATTCTCCCAGAAGAAGTTGCTCAATCTGATGTACACAAAAACCAGGACAGGTACAGGTTAAGGGACCGCTGAGCCTCTGATTTTAGGACTCTGAGTTGGTCTCTATCAGCAATATGCAGTAGGCATTATAACTAAGTTGAACAAGAAAAGAACGTGATCCTTCACCATGGTCATCTTTCAACACTCATCTATCCTGTGCTATCCAGGTGAAGGAAATGGGCATCAGGACTTGATCCATGTTCCAGCTAGTTTTCTGGGAAAGGCAAAAAGAAACCCTATATTTTTAGCACTTCTTCTGACAGGGCCTATATGAAGTTTCACTAAGGGCAAATTCAAGTATTGTTTAATTCTATATCTAATGATTTCAGGAAAGAAGCTGAAGCACTTTATTTGCATTTGAATCAGACTTGTATTGCTTTTTGTGAACATTAAATGATTCATCTCGAATACCTGGTTTTTGTCCTACCCCAAGTCTTCATCCATGTACAAATTTTCACAGTTTAAGCACCTTTTGAAATTGACCAGGCTCCTTGCAGTTATAACATTCATTCATTGCAGAAAATGTCCCAAGGACTTTAAGAAAGGTATTAATCAGACAAAAATAAATAATGACAAGACAAAAATCATATTAAAAGTGGTGATCAAACGCTTGGTCAAAGCTTGGTACAGAAGACGACAACCAGCAAAGCTTTGGATAAATTTGTTCATGGAGATTTAGAGAAATAGTGACTAATCAAGAGAGCCTTGCGAAAGGGTCATGTTAACTCTATAGATGCTGCTGGAGACTTGCTGTGGTTTCAAGCATTATTTGTTTATGTTTCAGATTTGCAATGTGTAGTGTTTTACTTTCATCTGTTGGAAACATCAAATCTGGAGGTCACAGCCACAAGCACAAAGGTTTCAGCAGTAGTTGAGCTGAAGTGGGGCAGAGTTTGGTTTTGTGAATAGTTGCTAAGGCAGTGGCTAGGAGGAGGGGTGGAATAAACATGAATCATGCTGGCTAATGTAAATAACATTGGTTTGTCCAGGGTTTGGCTGTTGAACAAGCAGACTCACAACTCAGTTGCCTGAAGAGTGAGGTACGCTCATTTGTTCCAAGTCTAGAAGCTATATGTAGTCTGGAGGAGAACTTAGTTCCCATGCACCTGCTGCTTTGTCCTCTAGGTGTGAGAGGTCACAGGTTTAGCAGGTACAGGCAAAGGAGGCTTTTAGCAGTTTTCTCAGGTATGGGGTTAAGGAATGAGTAGGTGAAGGCCTTGAGTGAGATTATGATGCTGAGGGCTTATGGGGAAATGGAAAATAAATTTGAGAGAAATATATGTTTGAGGCTAGGATGGTGGAAGCCTTGAAGAGAGTTTGATTGTGGAAATAGACAAGCATGAAAAAGTAAAGTAGCTTCAAATCTATCGAGCTGCCTAAGTGACAGGTCTGTTAGCTCCTTGTACATCTTGGATGTAAGGGTTGAGAAGAAAACTTTAAGGTAATAGTTCATAGTGAAGAAAGAAGAGGAGAGGTTATCTTGTAAATGACTACCTGTGTCCTTCAGGGCTCGTCTCTTTAAATGGGGAAGATCTCTCAACTGCTGGCAGCTCTTCCTATAGTGTGTTTATCTCACCTGCACAGTTAGGGTGTTATTGGATTTTGTGAAAGAAATCAGATTGGTTTGGTACATTTTAATGAATCCAGATTGCACAGACATATCAAGAAGTAGACCCTGTTGTTTTCTGCATGGGCTGGCAATTCTGTGACCTCATCCAAATCTCTCTCTACCTGCAGCAATCAAGAATATTTAAGAAAGGTGGTAAAGACAAGCCAGGGAACTATAGATCGGTGAGCCTGACCTCGGTGGTGGGCAAGTTGTTGGAGGGAATCCTGAGGGACAGGGGATGTACATGTATTTGGAAAGGCAAGGACTGATTCGGGATAGTCAACATGGCTTTGTGTGTGGGAAATCATGTCTCACAAACTTGATTGAGTTTTTTGAAGAAGTAACAAAGAGGATTGATGAGGGCAGAGCAGTAGATGTGATCTATATGGACTTCAGTAAGGCGTTCGACAATGTTCCTCATGGGAGACTGGTTAGCAAGGTGAGATCTCATGGAATACAGGGAGAACTAGCCATTTGGATACAGAATTGGCTCAAAGGTAGAAGACAGAGGGTGGTGGTGGAGGGTTGCTTTTCAGACTGGAGGCCTGTGACCAGTGGAGTGCCACAAGAATTGGTGCTGGGTCCTCTACTTTGTCATTTATATAAATGATTTTCATGTGAACCTAGGAGGTATGGTTAGTAAGTTTGCAGATGACAACAAAATTGGAGGTTTGTGAACAGCGAGGAAGGTTACCTCAGATTATAACGGGATCTTGACGAGATGGGCTAATCAGCTGAGGAGTGGCAGTTGGAGTTTAATTTAGATAAATGCGAGGTGCTGCATTTTTGGGAGCAGAGCAGAGCAGGACTTATACACTTAATGGTAAGGTCTTGTGGAGTGTTGCTGAACAAAGAGACCTTGGAGTGCAGGTTCATAGCTCCTTGAACGTGGAGTTGCAGGTAGATAGGACAGTGAAGGTGGCGTTTGGTATGCTTTCTTTTATTGGTCAGAGTATTGAGTATAGGGTTTGGAGGTCATTTTGCAGCTGTACAGGACATTGGTTAGGCCACTGCTGGAATATTGTGTGCAGTTCTGGTCTCCTTCCTATTGGAAAGATGTTGTGAAACTTGAAAGGGTTCAGAAAAGATTTACAAGGATGTTGCCAGGGAGAGGCTGAACAGGCTGGGGCTGTTTTCCCTGGAGTGTCGGAGGTTTATAAAATCATGAGGGGCATGGATAGGATAAATAGACAAAGTCTTTTCCCTGTGGCAGGGGAGTCCAGAACTAGAGGGCATAGGTTTAGGGTGAGAGGGGAAAGATATAAAAGAGAGACCCAAGGGGCAAGATTTTCACACAGGGGGTGGTACGTGTATGGAATGAGCTGCCAGAGGAAGTGGTGGAGGCTGGTACAATTGTAACATTTTAAAGGCATCTGGATGGGTATATGAATAGGAAGGTTTTGGAGGGATATGGGCCAGGTGCTGGCAAGTAGGACTGGATTGGGTTGGGATATCCAGTCGGCATGGACAGGTTGAACCGAAGGGCCTATTTCCGTGCTGTACATCTCTATGACTCTAAATGTTTAAAAATGCATGGCTGTAAAACAGTTCAAGAAATTGGGCCATAGGAACATGTGAAACAGGAGCAGGAGACCACTCAGCCCCTTAAACCTGCTCCACTATTCAATAAGATCATTGTTAATCTCTGTGCTTTGAATTCCATGTACCCATTTACTCACAATAATCTGATTCCCTTGCCTAACAAGAATCGATCCACATCTGTCTTAAAAATATTAAATGACTGCGTTCTAAAGCAATGTGTTCCAAAGTTGCAGATCTAAATGAAAAATAACTCTCCTCACTTGACTAGTACCCCCTAGTCCTTGACAGACAAGAGAGAATGTCCTTTCCATGTCCACCTTGTCAAGACTGTTCAGAATTTGATACATTTCAACCAAATCTTCTCAACTCTAGTGGAACAAATTCACCTTGTAATACAGTAGTGGCACGGTGGCTCAGTGGTTAGCACTGCTGCCTCACAGACAGAGACCTGGGTTCAATTCCAACGATTAGCAACTTTCTGTGTAGAGTTTGCACATGCTCCCCATGTCTGTGTGGGTTTCCACTGGGTACTCTGGCTTCCTCTCTCAGTCCAAAGAAGTGCAGGTTAGATGGATTGGCCATGCTAAATTCCCCATAGTATTCAGTGATGTGTGGGTTAGATATATTAGCTGCAGGTGGGGTGTTGTTTGCATGGTCGGTGTGGATTTGTTGGGCCGAAAGGCCTGTTTCCATATTGTGGGGATTCTATGAACCTATTGTCCTAAAAAGACAGCAGTATTTGATATGTGATCCCAATAATGTCCTGTACATCTGAAACAAAACATCCTTACTTGTTGTTCAATTCCTCTTGTAATAAATGACTGCATTCTATTAACATTTTAAATTACATTCTATACCTGCTTACTAACCTTTTCAGACTCTCTCAAATCTAGACCATTCTGCATCAAAACATTTTTCACTCATTCTCCAGTATTACTGTTCTTTCATGATTCCTGCAAAAGTGAAAACTTTGTATTTTCCCACATTATACTCCATCTGCCAGACTTTTGCCCAATCACTCTATCTACCTATATCCGCTGGCAACTCCTGTATCTTCTCAGCATATACACTATATCGTGCTATCATCTGTAAACTGAGCTACCAAACCTTCAATGCCTCACCAAAGTAACCACAGTAAATTCTAAAAATTGAAGTCGCAGCAGAGACCCCTGCAGGACTTAGATTCATAGAGATGTAAAGCCCAGAAATAGACCCTTTGTTCCAACTCGTCCATGCTGACCAGATATCCTAACAAATCTAGTCCCATTTGCCAGCACTTGGCTCATATCCCTCTAAATACTTCCTGTACATATACCCATCCAGATGCCTTTTAAATGTTGTAATTGTACCAGCCTCCACCACTTCCTCTCGCAGCTCATTCCATACACGCACCACCCTCTGCATGAAAAAGTTGCCCCTTAGGTCTCTTTTAAATGTTTCCCTTCTCACCGTAAACCTATGCCCTCCAGTTCTGGACTCCCCCACCCCAGGGAAAAGACCTTATCTATTTATCCTATCCATACCCCTCATGCTTTTATACTCCTCGATAAGGTCACCCCTCAGTCTCCGACACTCCAGAGAAAACAGCCCCAGCCTGTTCAGCCTCTCCCTGTAGTTCAAACCCTCCAACCCTGGCAACATCTTTGTAAATCTTTTCTGAACCCTTTCAATTTTCACAACATCCTTCCGATAGAAAGGAGACCAGAATTACACACGGAATTCCAAAACTGGCCTAACCAAGATCCTTTACAGCCGTGACATGACCTCCCAACTCCTATAACTCAATGCTCTGTCCAATAATGAAAAGTGTACTAAACGCCTTCTTCACTATCCTATCTACCTGTGACTCTACTTTCAAGGAACTATGAACCTGCACTCCAAGGTCTTGTTATTCAGCAACAGTCCCCAGGACCTTGCCATTGAGTGTATAAGTCCTGCTTGGATTTGCTTTCCCAAAATGCAGCACCTCACATTTATGTGAATTAAACTCCATCTGCCACTCAGCCTATTGTCCCATCTGGTCAAGATCCCATTGTACTCTGAAGTAACTTTCCTTGTTGTCCACTACACCTCCAATTTTGGGGTCATCTGCAAACTTACTAACTATACCTCCTAGGTTCACATCCAAATCATTTGTATAAATGACGAAAAAGGGACTTCACACATCACTTCTTACCAATCAGACAAAGACCCATTAATACACGGGCTTTGATTTCTGCCAGACATTTAGGAACAAACCAACAATTTTCTCGCAGAAGAATGCAAAACCCAAACTTATTCTACTGTTCCACAAACCAGCACAATGACAACACTTTCCCGGTGTGGATAAATACAATCCGTACAGCTTGCCTGAATATACTCTGCCCCCCCAAAAAATGAGGAATTTATTTAAATATTGCGGTCTTACACAAACTTTTTATTCTGAGTTAAATTACAATTAAGTTAATTTTGCATCCTTACTTTGAGGTTTTTTTAATTGAGCTGCTTCCAGTGATTGGAGCCAAGAAAATATAAATTATCCTTTAATATTGTTAAATGATTAACATGTTGTCAAAGCTTTTCATTCTGCACTCATCAGGACAGAGACAAAAATGCCAAATCAAACAAAGACAATAATTTACACTACATGAGAAAAGGGTGTTGATTATTTAGTAAGTGAGCTTCCTGGTGAATAGTGTGGTAGACAGCATAACTCTTTTGATTGACAAGACCACAGTAATTGAACTGGCAATAAAAACCTCTGCTCCTATAGAAAGAAAACCCATTTTGAGTAAAATATTCCTTCTTCCCTATACCTTGGTCATTCCAATACACACAAGGCAATAATTTGCAACCCAATTTTTGCAGCCACTCTTATTCAACATGCGTCATGCTACCCATCAGAATCTAACTAATATGTTGGAAGTATATTTTCAGTATTAGAATTTCCATAATGAGCAGTACACCCTAGAAGGACTATTCCTGTGAGAACAAATCTATAATTACAAAACCAGCTGAATGTTTGGAATCCAAGAAAGAACTTCTATCATTTATCTAAATGTCATCTGAATCTTGAAAAAGTGGGGGAGAGAGCAGACTGTTGAAGATTCAAAAATTGGCAACCTGCAGCAGTTTATGTTAATACTTAAGATTTTCTGCTAGACTGGATAAGGCACTCCCTTCAAGTTAAAAATACCAACTTCAAAATTCAATATTGGAATCCTATGACTTCAGCGTGGTTCTGCCAAGTTG
The DNA here is from genome assembly GCF_004010195.1 of Chiloscyllium plagiosum. Taxonomy (NCBI): domain Eukaryota; kingdom Metazoa; phylum Chordata; class Chondrichthyes; order Orectolobiformes; family Hemiscylliidae; genus Chiloscyllium; species Chiloscyllium plagiosum. The sequence continues at coordinate 77,039,708 of NC_057723.1, forward strand.
CTTTGCACACATGTGCATATCTGTGCCTGCACAGGATGTATCCTATGGCTCTGAACTTACTTTCTTGGTTGTTATTTGGAACCTGCTTGCCTCTTTCCACTTCACATTGATTTCAATGCACACTTTCACTGACTTAGAGGTTGCCAATCTCTGTGTGGGCCATATTGTGTTCTAAGTGCACACGGTCTTCAGTGTTCAGTTACAGTCTGCCGGTCTCTATAGCTTGAATTACTTTTTCATGTACGGGAGAGGCAGGCAGCTTATCATTGTGGACAGCACTGAACCAACAGTCAAAGGTGGGGGAGCATGGACATGTTGCTACATGGCACCATGTTACAATGTCACACGTGAAGTATGTTCCACAGTTTATATGGCATATAAGGTCCTACTATGTCACACTAGATCCTGAGAGTGGCAATTGCAGTAATCATGCCTCCAAAGATTCAGAAATAACTTATTGTCTAGCTTCATTTTGTATTCAATTGATAAGTCATTCATTGCTCAAGATTGCACAGTAGGAATTATGGCCTCTAGCAATCATGACCATTATATCATATAAACTAAGTGTTGACTCACCATGTCAGCCGAGCAAGTGGAATCAGACAAAGATATTTCAAAGTAGCACCTGAACTTTCCATTACAGAAACACATTCTGTAGCTAGCACTGGAAGATTACAGTTTGTAGCTGCTATGTTCACACATTGAATTGTAAGTATGTAAGTACATGGTCTGTGATGTGGAAGGATGTATTTCTTTTGGTGGGCCATCATAATGGCTTTCCATCCCCAACATAATATGAAAAGTTTGGTTTTGCAACTTATACTTGAATAAGATGGCATATATCAGAGTTCCTGATGGAGGCATAATATGGACTTCCTCGGAAAGTTTCCCTGCCACATTCTGAGAGGGTGTGACATGAGGTGTTATTGAACTGGATGTGAGTGCCCAGGAGTTCCTTTAATAACTGCCATTATACTCCTGACATTCCTCAAAGATGCTCATGTATTTGACATTCATGATGTTGTCCTTGTGTGGTTACTTCAATTCTGGAGACCATTTCAGTCACAGCAATTATAATGTTGCCTTCAAGCACCACAAAACAGTAACCTCCTTCCCTGCACAGGTTCTGGAAAGAGAAGCAGCAACAGGTGAGGATTCACCAAGGAGGCAGAGGAGACTGATGGGATGCCCCCCCCCCCCCCCTCCCCCTCCCCCCACCTCCTTAAACCCACCAAATTACAAGCCTCGCCATCATTTTATATAACTCTCTTAACAACACTTCAGGTATAGATTAAGAATGGCCCAGACCACTGAACTATCAGCAGCTGGAATAGGTCTGAAAGGGACACATTACTTCAGATTCTGTATATGATCTGGGAACAGGCCCTACTTAATGTAAAAGACATGTACACCTTGTTATTTTTGCGATTAAGATCTTTTCTGTTTCTGAATAACTTGTGTTATTCATTAGATTACTGAAGAATCCTGATTACTGATTCCTGAAGAAGGGCTCATGCCAGAAACGTCGATTCTCCTGCTCCTTGGATGCTGCCTGACCTGCTGCGCTTTTCCAGCAACACATTTTCAGCTCTGATCTCCAGCATCTGCAGTCCTCACTTTCTCCTTATTCATTAGATTAGGCATATATCATTTTTAGTTGATGGCACTTTTGAGTATCTCCAACTATAAATGCTGTGTTGTGTTCACCATTAAGGAAAAAGCAGCAGTGAGACAATGAAGTAACATCACATGGCACTAAGAATAGGCTGGTCTTAAGGCTTTAATGTGCGTATCATATCAAACTGTTGTGCAGTGAATCTCTCAGCAAATTGAGAGGAAGCGTCTTTAACCATCCAATTTTCCAGAGAGCATGTGCACTGCTAAATGCTAAAGCATCCTGAAGGATGCTGTTGAAGAAATGAGAAGCAGCAGTTTGTGCAACTTTATGGAGATTGGACATGAATGCTGCCCACTGAACTCCTCTCAGTCTTGAATGGCAGTGCACTCTCTTCTAAAGCTGCTAAATAGAGTCTTTCCCTCCTGTAATGTTCACTTATTTCGTACACCCACTATTATGAGTGAGAGTAAGTGGAGGCTAGGCTCTAGCACATTCCCTGTGTTTAGCCTCCGTGTTGTCCACATTAAAGTGGCCTTGGCTGCAGTCAACATCACGGTTCAAAGGTCCATGTGGCTGTGAAAGGCAAACAGAATGCATCCACTCAGAACCAGTTCATGGCTAATGATGAATTCTAGCCTTCCCATCAAGGAACTGAAGAAATTGGATGTTGCTTATGAAAGGGAACTGCAGTCCTTCAATGTTTTAAAGCTATTTGAGAGAGATGAGCAATGCTTGGTTGTTACATTTTTGGGATGTTTAAAACTGCTATTCATCTCTTAAATGGACTGTGACTTCACCAGGTTTGACAGTGAAAATTACACTAGAGCAGATAGTGCCCAGTGAAAGGGTATTTACAATGCATTTTCACTCATGCCACCTCTGTGCCTTCAGTAAGTATTTTACTTCCTCCATCTCCCACTCTGGGTAATTGCAGACCTGATTTCCACAGCTGGGCTGGAGGGAGACTACTCTATCATTGGCTTGGAAGATGATCCTGGGTGCCATTCAGCCTACAATGTATAGGCCAGAGTGTTTCAGAAGCAGGTTTACACTTCTTGGCTTGAATATCTGCAAAGTTTTTTGTTCAGAAGCAGGGCTAAGATGGCAGGACCAGGCACTTCTTCAATGTCCTGGAAAGAAGCTTCAGGAGATCTTCCTTCCTGCTGGTACCACCCTATCTTTCTCAGAGGAAGGGGTACCTGGAATGAAGTCAACATCACTTATCCACCTTGCCATTAATGGTTACAGTGATGGAGTGTAAGTCTGTGCACGTATCATCAGTGCGCTGGCCCTGGCTCTCTAATGTGGGTGCCAACCTGCCCATGATAACAGCTAGGTGCCAGAGCCAGCATAGCACTTCATCTTTTGTTGCACTCCTCCGTCCTTTGACCCAGCTCAAGTCCCGAGTGCTAGGCTCCAGTATCCTCCAAGTTCCGGGGCATTTCAACCTTGACCAGCTGCCGTAAAGTGTCAGTAACACACTCACCAGCCTATGCTTCTGAGACTAATCTCGATAGAGTACCCGCCAGGGGGAAGGTCTCTGAGCCGGTGGAGGGTGCAGGTTAATGTACATCCCCCAGGGGTTTTGGTTGTTTCCTCCTTCTAGATGAAGGCAGGGTTGAGAATGTCTGGTGCTACTTCTTTACTGTGCATGGCTGGTGCGTGCGTAACGCAAGAGGGGGAAACAGTTGTCTAAAAAGGGATAAAAGCTTGTGCAGATTAAGTTCACAGTGGTGTTACTGGGATAGCAGCACAGCACAATGAAGCTTACTGGGTTAGTTGGCCATTAAAGTCTCCCACCTCCACATGGACGGTTGTGTTCTTCTGCAGCTAATTCGAGAAAGTTCTCCTCTTATGAAGTGAGTAGCTGGATGTTCAAAACACATCTTCGATGTTATTGTTCAATTATTGTCTCATTTTTACCTGCAATGAGACAAAGATAGGGATTATAGAAGTGGATGGAAAACAGTCAGTGGAGATGCAGGAATAGAAGAGCTAGTAAGGTATCCCCAGTGAGTGGGTAGGAAGCACAGTGAGCAAGAAGGGGCAGTAGTTTTGTGAACAGGTGGAATGAGATGAATGAAGTAAGTGGACATGATACATGCAATGGTGAGAGTTGTGATCTATGAGCCTTGGTGAGAAATGGATACAATGACATAGTTAGAGTGAGAGGTGGTCCTGAGGGAGCAGATAGAAGACAGTGGTGGCACTTACCCTTGCAGAGTATAGAAGATCCATTTTCCTGTACAGCTGGGATATTACTTCTCAGACAAGACACAGCATAAAGCCAGCCTTTTATTGGAGACTAGGCTGGCTGTCTAGTGTCCTAACCTCCTTTAGAGGTTTGCTGGAAAAATAATGGCCTTCCTCTTCGACAGCCCATCTACCATCTCACTGTCCACCAAAAGGAGTAATAGCTTTTCTTTCCTTCATTCTATAACAGTCAAGCACTTAAAAGTGAGGGATGATTCCTTGCTTGCAGCATCTGAAGTGGTATGCAGCTGAGTTTTAAATACGGTACCGGTGGCATGATTAGTGGAGGTTCATGTCAGTGGTGAGTAGTTCTTCACTCGTGCTTCATGATTCCATCAGAGGGGTACAGCTGAGCACAACTGAATAATTCATGAGGTGAAAAAATTGAAGATGATGTGAGAAACATTACTCCAAGGTGTGGTGGGCTGGGTGCCAAGAATCTTAGTCCACAAAAGACTTCAATTGCATATAAGAACATTTTCTCCCCCAATGGTTTTCCCACAAATAAGTAGGTATCTTTCTATGTTTGATCAAAATTTGAATTCCTGATATTTCCAAAGACAAAAAGGATTGTGACAGTGATAGACAGCAAGCTTTCCAAAGTGAACACATCTGAGTAGATGACTCCACCTCAAATCTCCCCAGTTCAGTAACTGATATAAAAATGAAAGTGAAGAAACACAATGAAGAGGAAGAGTCCCTGAGCAGTTGCTGCAGAGCCTGCTCACAACTCCTATGGAGATGCCAACTCCCAGGTGATTGGTAAGGCCAACAATGTGTAGTGTAAGGAGAACACAGGTGAATTACAGAATGAGGATGTGCATGACTAGTCCTATACAACAAGCAAAACTGCTGTTTAAGAGGATAATGATCAAAGTTTTTCAAAGGACTGCTAAAATGCTGACCATAGAATCTGTAGAAAATGTTTTGGGGATAGGGAGGAAGGAAGATGCAGTTGTGGAACGAGATTAGAAATGGCAAGAACATAGAGAAATTTGAAAACAAAGTCAAAATATAGGGTGTGCCTCAATTGGGAACCAATATAGGAAAGTCAGCCAAAGGGATGATAAGGGGGTGCTCTTGTGGTGCAGTTGCAGTATCCATACCTCAGAAGGTCCAGGTTCATTCTCACCTGTCTTGGAAGGTTTTTTTTAATGCAAAGCACAGAAGTGATGGGTGAACAGGAATGGTGCAGGTTAGTACATGAACAGCAGAACTTTGGATGATGTCAACGGTAGAATGTAGAAAAGAAGGCCAGAGGCTTTATATTGTAAAATCTAAAGCTAACAAAGAGAACATTGAGCGTTTCAGCAGGAAATGAGGCAGCAGTAGAGTTGGTTACAGACTGAAAATAAATAATCTTGATGATCTGTTTGGAAGTACATCTTGGGAGTTTAGGCATGGAGTCCTGCTCAGTGAAAATTAGATGCTGCACATAAAAAGAACCTCAAAGCTTAGAATTGAATTACCTGGGCTATGCACAAATTGGCACAGAGCAAAGTACATTAGACTGTAGAGTCATTTGTTACACAAGAATCAATTGGGCCTAATAGGAGGTGAACACATGACTGAGGTAGTGATTCCTTTACAAGGGGCAATAGAAACGTGCTGGGAAAGGTGGGAACCCTTATATTGGAACAGGCTGAACCTGAATCGTTCTGTGGATTGGACAGAATAAATAGGGTGGCCAGAAGAATTTATGCGTTGAGAAGGATTGTCAGGGAGAGCTCAGGTGGCAAAGGCAATATAATGATTTCAAAACAAACAAAAATGAAGAAAGTAATAGTCAAAGGTTGTGCTTCAGTTAACACCAGTAAAAAGGAAGATTAAAAGATACAATGTCACTAAACAAAGGAGAGAGGTATAAGAACTGAGAGAGAAAATATTAGAACAGGGTAGATTGCCCTAAATTAGGCATTTTTATAAAACAGAGTATAAGGAACAAACTGAATTGACACAGGTCCACATGCAACTTAGTTTGTGTGGTGGACATTACTGAGATATGGCTTCAAGGTGGACAGAACTGGAATTGAATTGAAAAACTATACAGAAAGAAAGGGCAAACTCTGAGGGCAATATTACCTCAATGAATTTAAGTCATACTTAGTTAAAAGCCGAACACTATTAAAACTTATTCAATAGCAATCAGAATATGACTGTGTGCAATATTGTGTTTTAAAGGTAAAAATGAAAAGTAACTACATAAATGTTAGATTTAGGGAAAACTGGTTCAAAATGGGATGAGTAGAAATTGTCCACAGTAATTTGAACAAATCCAGTAATTAGATTAGATTAGATTAGATTACTTACAATGTGGAAACAGGCCCTTCGGCCCAACAAGTCCACACCGCCCCGCCGAAGCGCAACCCACCCATACCCCTACATTTACCCCTTACCTAACACTACGGGCAATTTAGCATGGCCAATTCACCTGACGTGCACATCTTTGGACTGTGGGAGGAAACCGGAGCACCCGGAGGAAACCCACGCAGACACGGGGAGAATGTGCAAACTCCACAGTCAGTCGCCTGAGGCGGGAATTGAACCCGGGTCTCTAGCGCTGTGAGGCAGCAGTGCTTGCCACCGTGCTGCCCACAATGAGTACATCAATTAAAAAATAGTAGGATATAATCAGTAAATAATTTAAAGGCATACATAACTAGTTCACAAAAGCAGTAGAATTCTATTTGTTCAAAAATAATTCCATGTACAACAATAAATGATAAAACACCAGAAGAATAAGCCCAAAAAAAGTTTAAAAAGCTGCTAAAGGGAAAATGAAAAAAAAGCCTGCAAGGTTTTTTTTAAAGAAATATACTAGAAACATTAGAGTTCAGAAGTATGGGCCTTTTGAACCTGAGAACAGTGATATTATATATAAAATTAAGAAATAGCAGACATGTCAAATAAATACTGTGCCAGTTGCTGGACATGCTGGACATTTCAATTAAACTTTATTGCATTAGGGACAGGGTCATACCCAAATCAACATAAAAGTAATAACAATATTTGAAAAATAATGGTGCTAAAAAGTGACAAGTATCAAGGACCAGATTGTCCCTATCAGGATTTTAAATGAAATTGATGATAACATTGCAGATGCCTTAACTATAATTTTCCAATGTTGTCTTGAATTGAGGATCCATTTCTTTTGATTAGAAAATTGCATATATCATAACACTTTTTAGAGTCCAAGAAGGAAAGCATGGAAGAATAGTTAGTCTCCCATCTGTTGACAAGATATTACCAGAGCACCAAACTGGATTTGTAAAGGATAGTCATTATCTGAAGAACCTGATCAAACTTTATGAAGAGGTGACTAAAGTAGCAAACAAGGGAATATTGTTATATGTTATTTTCATGGACTTCCAGTAAGTGTTTGATAGAATCCCTCAGGAAGAGGCCATTAACTAAAGCTGAAGCCATGGAATTGAAGGCAAATCATTGACATAGTTAGAAAATTCACTGAATGGCTGGTGTAGATTATTGATCAGAGTATTGAGTACAGGAGTTGGGAGTTGCGGCTGTACAGGACATTGGTTAGGCCACTGTTGGAATAGTGTGTGCAATTCTGGTTTCCTTCCTATTGGAAAGATGTTGTGAAACTTGAAGGGGTTTAAAAAAGATTTGCTACCAGGTTTGGAGGATTTGAGCTATAGGGAGAGGCTGAACAGGCTGGGGCTGTTTTCCCTGGAGCGTCAGAGGCTTAGGGGTGACCTTATAGAGGTTTATAAAATCATGAGGGACATGGATAGGATAAATAGACAAAGTCTTTTCCCTGGGGTCGGGGAATCCAGAACTAGAGGGCATAGGTTTAGGGTGAGAGGGGAAAGATATAAAAGAGACCTAAGGGGCAACATTTTCACGCAGAGGGTGGTACATGTATGGAATGAGCTGCCAGAGGAAGTGGTGGAGGCTAGTACAATTGCAAAATTTAAAAGGCATCTGGATGGATATATGAATAGGAAGGGTTTGGAGTGGTATGGGCCAGGTGCTGGCAGGTGGGACTAGATTGGGTTGGGATATCTGGTTGGCATGGACAAATTGGACTGAAGGGTCTGTTTCCGTGCTGTACATCTCTATGACTCCAGACACAGATTGAGACGTCTACTATTCACCATTTTCATTAACTAAGGTGATGGAATACAAAGCAGAATATTGAATTTTGGCAATGACACCAAGCATTCAAAGCAGTGAAAATGGAAGCAGAAGACTACAGAGCTAATAAGAGATTAAAAGAATAGACAAATTGTTGCAAATGCATAACAGTAAAGATAAATCTGAGGTCCTCTACTTAATTGCTGAAAAGTTAGAAGCAGTAGAGGTCCAACAAGACTTAGGAATTATGTACATAGAGATCATTAAAATGTTATGGACGAGTATGGAAAAAATTTCAAAAGGCCAATGGAATGCTGACCTTTATATCTAGAAGGCTAGAATACAAAGGTGTATAATTTATGCTACAGTTACACAAAGCCCTAGTTAGGCCACACCTGCAGTATTATTCTCTTGTGGGCACCATACCTTAGAAAAGATATTTTGCAGTGAGTTAGTTTAGGCTTACTAAAAATGATATCTGCATTCCAAGGATTAAATTATGAGGAGAGATGTTTACACAAACAGATGTTATGCTCACAAGAATTTAGAATGTTAAGGGGTTGATATAATCAAAGTTTTTATCATATCAAGGAAAACTGATAGGATGGATAGAGACAAACTTTTATCTTAATTGGGGAGTCTAAGGACAAGGGATGTAGGACTTCCAGGAATGAAGTCAGAGAAACCTTCTTCCATAAACAGCAATTAATACTGGGTCAAATAATACATTTAAATCTGAGATTGATAGATCTTTGTTATCTAAAAAGATTAAGAGATATGAGGCACAGATAGAATTTGGTCACAGCTCAGCCATACCCTCACAGAACAGGGATAAATGGCTTGCACTGTGCCTAAGCCCTATCGCAATACTTCAAGTGTGTTCCCATAAATTATAAGTTAAATGATCAATTTTATTAAACACTTTATATAGTTTTGTTGTTATTTTTGTACACCTTGTCTCTTTAGTTTTGGTACAGATTTTTTTTTCTTTATTGAATCCCTACAGTGCGGATACAGACCATTCAGCCCAACAAGTCCACACCAACCCTCTGAAGAGTATCCCACCCAGACCCATTCCCCTACCTTATTACTCTACATTTACTCCTGACTAATTCATCTACCCACACACCCCTGAACACTATGGGCAATTTAGCATGGCCAATTCACCTAACCTGATGAAGGACTTATGCCCGAAACGCGATTTTCCTGCTTCTCAGATACTGCCTGACCTGCTGTGCTTTTCCAGCACCAGTCTCTACTCTGATGTCCAGTATCTGCAATCCTCACTTTCTCCCAATTCACCTAACCTACACAACTTTGGATTGTGGGAGAAAACTGGAGCACCCGGAGGAAACTCACGCAGACACAGGGAGAATGTGCAAACACCACACAGACAGTCATCTGAGGCTGGAATCGAACCCGGTTTCCTGGCGCTGTGAGGCAGCATTGCTAACCACTGAGCCACCGTGCTGCCCCAAATGGAAAACCATGCTGCATAAAATACAGTAGCTATATTACAAAGGATGAGCAGCGAAGGGAAGTTATACTTTTGGGTGATTATGATTCCAGCAAAGGGATAGTATCAAATTTAAGAAGTGTGTTATACTTTGATTTATGACTCTAAAATCAATAGTGTAAACAAGTTAAATTCACAACCATAGATAGCAAACTGCAACAAACCTTTTAAGTTTCAGTAAACGTAACCTTTATTCTCTGACTTCTTTTCACCATGTACAAATACAGAAGATCTACGTTATTTTGGTCTTGCTTCACAGGACAGCCTTGCTCATGAACAGTTATTTAACCACTGAACACATCCCTCACTATGGAACATGATTTGGTTTAATATTTTTCTGGTAGACAGCTGCAAGAACAAATCATTAAAAAATAATGCCCTGCCCACCAGAAATGTTTTGGCCTTTAAAACAGGCCTTAAAGGCAGATCGTAAAACTTGACTACAAAGCCATACAGTCACAATAAAGCAACAATTAAACGTATACTGAGCATTGATTATTGTACAGCCCAAACAATAGCTATTGAGCAAGTTGCGTAGACAATATAGTTCATAAAACACTGCATTCTGACAGGCAGTAGTTGGGGCATCAAATTGCCTTTTTCACTCTATTCAGCACTTCTAATCCAGTGTTATTTTGTAGTTAATGGGGGTATTCCTAACAGCATGTGTTATTGATTTATACACTATGACAAATCTTAATTCATTAAAGGAATGTCCTCTTCCATTTTCCTCAAATTGCATTCTCTAACCGCGCCCCCCACACAAAGTGTTTAATGATTCTGGACTGTAATGAAAGTGAATGACTAATACACTGCAGCTCAATAAAGATAATACTTTGTTTATGGTACATTTCCTGCACTAGTCTTCCATCACAGTGTATCTAATGCATCAAAATACTTTTAATTAAGGAAAAAATCAAATTGTTTGTAAAGGTGTTAACTATTTCTATGGCAATATGCAATCAATCTTCAATGGGGTCTTGGGTACAAGAGTACATCTTCACTTATAAAGTTGTAAATATTGCTTTGAGATATTCAGACAGCAGCTACCAAGAAGGCACAACTCAAGACTTGTCACAGGCATCAGTTCTAATGAAAGGCAGAAAGTTCTTCATCAACTCTATTTTTACACAAAAATTAGGGAGAAGTTCCAAAAATACTGATTAGCTTCTTCTGATTATGAGAAAGATTTATGACAGAACATAACTTTTAAAAAAGCAGCTTTCCATGTTTCACTGAATTTTGTTATTGTGTGTCTGGTAATCTGCAGTGTAAAACATACATATACAATAAACAGTTACCTAGTAAAATCCAGATCCATAAAAGGAAGTGAGGCAACTTACTCTTGTTCACAGCTTCTGCTGAGTAAAAGATCAATGGGATGCTCACAAGAAAGCTTCCTTCTGTCAACTGCACACGACTTCAACTATTAGCTAAATGCATATGCTCTCCATTCCTTTCTTGATGCTGCTGATGTCTGCTTAAATATGAGCTATGGGTAATGACCAAACTTTAACACCTTGTCCAAGTGGTCATTCTTCAATCTTAAAACTATGCACATATATAAACATACATTCTGTATACATATATATCACATACATACACACAAGCACGCACATACTCTCTCACACACACTTTCCAGCATGAGTTATTGGATAGCGATCAGGAGCAAGAAATTTTGTTATTTCTCTTCCAAGGCTAGTTGCAATAATTTTAAAAATGAAGTCAGGTTTCAATATATTCACAGTCGTCAGTAGGGCAGACTTCTTTGAGTAGTTGGGGAAAACACCCTACAACTGATAATGAGCCAATAAAAGATTTACAGTTCTGAGACACACCAATTTCAAAACATAACTGTTTCTCTCCACAGATGCTGCCAAACCTGCTCAGTTACTCCAGCATTCTCTCTGTTTGCTGCAAAAGATTTACTATATTGTTTCAATTTACTGAAAGTTAAGCAGTAAGAATCAGAAGATGTTTAAGTCTTCACAAATAATAATAATCATACTTCAATATATGTACAATTTTACCATCTGTGATATACACTAAAGTGAATCATTATTGCAGAATCTATTCTGGGAAAATGGGATCAACTCAAATGGGATCCGCCACAGCTTTGCTCCCTGATTTATTCTTGCTGGAGAGATCAGCTGCTTATTATGCATGCATTTTGGTGAACAACTTTAACAATGAAAAATATGTTGTACAACTGCAACAAAACAGATGCAAGTTTAAAATTTGGCTTCAGATGGATGACTACCATAAGAAAGTGGTAACATGCAACTCTGGCTTCACATTGACCATGTATAATTGCAACTACTGCAAACAAACTGGATAAAGTTTCAGGTTAGTGTGAAGCTGACAAGGTAGCTTGTGTTAAACTTCAATCAGCATTTTAACAATAGTTACCATCACATAGGTTAAAGTGAGCAGTTCAAAACCCTACTTTCATTGTTTATAGAGCAGTTAGGACCCAATAAATATAACCCCCTGCTGCTGATTTTGCACGTTTTTAAAACAGGTGTAACTGAAATTATACTTGCAATACCACTGCAGTGTAAATCGTGTGGCCAAAGAATGTTCCTGCTAAATTTGTAGAATTTCAAACACTTCAGAAAAATAGAACAATTTGCTACTGCAGATATTTCCAACTTTGCATTTTTAATAGATGATAGTTAATTTGTTAAATACTAAGTTTTGATTTAATACCCAAATAAATATCATCCTTTGAATTAAGGAATACATAATACATTAATGATAATGTATGTAAGAAAGGCACAGATGGTCTGTCTGGAAATGTTTTTAACCGGATTGTGACTAACTCATTGTTGTGCCATTTGACAGTATCTTTTGCAGGCCATCTGCAGAAGGCAGAATTTCAATAATAATCTAGTTGTTTAGCCATGACAATATCTACTGTTCCATGGGAAGCTTTTGCTTCCATTCACTCTGTAAAGCAGTATGGTAAACTTTCCGTTAACAAGTGCTCGGCACTCATGGAAATAGGAAAATCTCAAATCGTTTCATGTGATTTTAAATAGTACTTTTGTTCATATTCCAAACTAACTTCAGTTCAAATTGCAATGATCAAAGTACAAGTAATTTCTTTAGAAAAGCTTGTGATCATATTGGATGTTGGGAGAACAAGGACAATGCACTGAATTCTGAAGAAGTCATATGTGACTCAAAACGTTAACTCTTGTTTCTCTTCACAGATGCTACCAGACAAGCTAAGTCGGTTCGTGTTAGAATCTCTAATTGATACCTTTTGAGAATGTATTAAAAGGATGTGGGCATGCCTAATTTCTGCAGTGATGTCCTGGGACTGAAATGAGGTACTTCCAACGACCATAACCATCTTCCTTTGTGTTAGGCATGTCCCCAACCACTGGAGAGTTTCTCCACCCAGTTCCCAGTAATCTCTGTTTTCCTTGGGTTCCATCATGCCACACTTAGTTGACTTCTGGCTTTATGTAAACAGCAGTTACACCTAGCTCACTTTTGAGTTCAGCTCTTTTATCCATTTTGGATAGAGGATGTAAAAAGGTCAGGAGCTGAGTCACCTTGAGGATTCAAAAAGTACATCCTGAGCAGTTTATTGCTGAGAAAATACTACTTGACAGAGATTCTCTCACTTTGTTCTTATATTTAATCTATTCTTGCTTAATGTTAGTCAGAATATAATTACCAAATTCCATCATTGTTCCTGAATCATCTTCGAAGAGGCTGTCACTAGCTGTGGCTGAACTCTGAACTGGTCACGGTTAAGATGAAGGTAGATGTCATTATTTTAAGGTACCGTTAGTATACTGAAAGGACAGGTTCAAATAGGCTGAAGCCTCTTGATTGGAAACTAGATTGAGAATAACAGACTGTGTTCTGATTAATCTAAATTTTACTTCCATGGTATAAAAAGTTGAATAAACAATAATATCCAAATGCAGTAGATATCCTGACACTGTAACGACTGATATACTGTATCTTCTAATGGTTTGTTCAAAAGGACCAACATCAGTTCCATAACCAAATTTTGGTACACCAGTCCTTACCAAAACACTAAATGTTTATAGATCCCTTACTATTACATATAAGGGAAATTTTAGGCAATTACCATAAACAGTTATCTTTTTAAAAATGCCCTCTTTATGACAGCACTATAAACTATCCTTACGAGAGCCAACACCATCTCAGATTATTATTTTGAGGATACAGAATTATCATTAGTAGCATTATTGTCTAATTACAATTTTGAATTTTAAACATGCCTGGACTTAATCAAAACATAATAGAAACAATAGCTCTCATGCTCAAATCTGAAAGAAAATTGCAGTTTGTTTTTTTAAATGTGTATGTCAGTAACTACTTATTAAAAGATAATTTTAAGCGAAATTGGCAATGATGGTAACAATTTGCGTTTTTTCACTCAATATTTTGAGGAAAAATAGAACATGTCAGACTAAAATTTAATTTTTAGTCAGTGCTTATCCAAAGGATCAGGTAGTGGTTTGAGTTACAATTAGTTCAGTGCCCTAAAGAGATGTAAATTGCTTTTTTACAACTTTCTATTATAGCCTCAGATGCCTCAAAAATACTTGCTCTCTCTGAGTTGGAAACATAATCCAACGTCTTCACTTTTAATTGTTATGTAGCAATCCTTGCTATGCGTATAAGGTTGGGAATAGGCTCCTCTGTGACTTAGCTTCAAATGTCCTCAGAAATTGATCTTATTAATTCTCAATTGCAGAATAATTGCAGAATGAGTGCATGATAAGAAATGGGTTATTATTGTACTAATCAAGGAGTAAGAGATAAATCTGGAGAAAATGAGGGAAAATGTGAAGGTACAGAGGGTGACTGAACACATAAGGATGACTGAGTGGAACACTCAGTAAGAATAGGAATAAACTTATAAGGATGTCTCAGAATAAATCCTAAAGAAGATGTATTGCTAGATAAAAAAAAAGTGAAATAAAAAGCAAAACTGTACAGGTAATGGAAGCCTGAAATTAGAAATATAGTTCAGGGGACACTCAGCAGGTCAGGCAGCATGTGCAGAGAGAAACGTAAATTAGTGTTTCAGCTTAGTCGAACTTTTAATTTTCTCTTCTTTGCTTGAAGTCAATAGCTTTAGCTTGAGCATAGTTCACAGATAACTGTCCTATACCATGGCCAAAGGTCATTCCTTAATTGTCCTTCTAGACTGCAAGTACTGATATCAAACAGAAAATGCTAAAAATACTTGGTAGGCCAGATAGCATCTGTGAAAAGAAACAGAGTTAATGTTTCAGATCATAATGACCATTTATAAGAATTCTTGCATTTGAGCTCTGAAGGAATGTCATTGTGGCCTGAAAACTGATTCTAATTCTCTCCACAGACGTTGTCTGACCTGCTGGATAGTTCAAGTGTTTGTTTTTATTTCAAATATCTAGTATTTGCAAATTGTTTTTGATTTGTTGAGTACATTTATGTTTATTTAACCATATAGGGTGCTCCAATCAAACCTTAAGTCAGTCTCACAGATAACTCAGATTACTAGATTGTGAAGAAAGCCTGACCATGGCTAAGTTCTCCCTCGGCCAAGGACACCTATTTTAGCTACAGGTACAGCACTCCATCTCCAGCCGTGGCTGCATTCAAATTACTCAGTGTAGAGGGTCAAATAGGGGATGTTTGACTGTTATAAACTTTTCCATTGTAAATATTTTTATTTATTGTCTAACGACAGTACTGTTCTGCATTATACTAGTCCTACTTTTAAGGATCTAAGTACACAATGAAAAAAATCCTTAGCTTCTGCATAATACTCTAACATGGGGGGTATTTAATATTCTGTCAAATACCCATAATCTTATCTGTAAGAACAGCAAATTGATTACAACATAGTGTTTGTGTCCTTGCTTTGAATATTTAAATCAAATTACAATAATTCTTACCTGTCTTCCCTTGCAGCTAGTTGATTTTCTTTTAATATTTACCTGAATAAACTCAATTTAAGACATCCATATAAAGACGGTTAATTCATGATCCAAATCCAACATGAAGGCTCAACATGTGTGCGCAACTGGGAATGCTACCAAAGGCATGAATGTTTTAGCACTCAGTTTAAGTTGTCTTCATGAATAGAAACAGAGAGTTGTCTCTGATTCAGGACAACAATCAAGTGAAACTACAAGACATCAAATTTCAATATCTTTGTTAGGATTCCAACAAGTAGGTAAGATCATAACTTAAGTAATTTCACAATTGACAATATGATAATAAAAGGACCAAAAGGAGTCCTGCAATATCAGAATTAAGGCTGCTGTCAAACGTTTGTTAAAATTAAAGAGGGATTTCCAATTTACATTAAACGTAAGTTTATAAATATTGCCCAAATTACCAATAAGAACTGTACCAAATTTGCTTGGCCATTAAAGGTTGAAATTTAAGACAACTGTGTATAATGAACACAGAATGTCTTGTGTGTCTTCTATCTACTTTCCTTTGATTATGCATTTTATTTTGGTGTTGTTATCCAGGTCTTAGAGATCTGTTCCAACTACTTAGAAATACACACACACTCATTTAAAATGAAAAGAACATAAGAATATCAATGACAATATCAATATAGCTACTTGGATCTCCAATCAGCCATACTATAACATATAAGAATCAGATACAACAGTGGATGCCAAACTCTTAATTCTAGACAGCAGGTCAGGAATAAAATAGGATGAAACCAAAGTACTAGCTTTAGAGTGCTACATCTGCTCATCACTAAGTGTAATTCCACAACTGCATTTAAGATTATAGAACAATTACATCACGCGATCATTTTGATTAGCATTCTTTCCCATCCGGGTTTGTGACTGCATAATATCAAGAGTCAAGTAAAGTACTCCACGCTGTAAGTACTTTTCCTACATTTATGGCATATAAAAATGCATTTTCTTATTCTTTTTATTCCAGTTTTATTTCATCCACAGTACCCATAATACTTTGCTCAAATGATCCAAGAAGATGTCAGTGGCTTAGGTATTCAACTACAGTTAGCTTCAACACTGATGCATTCATTCATTTGTACCCATACGAGTACCTTCAGAAAGAACTCTTTAATGTCTATCAAAAATTGCCATCTGGTGAAATGCTTCAGAAAAATGGTACATTATCACTTTGCCATTAAGATCAACTGATTGGCACAGGCCAGAATTCAAAACAGAGACCTTCTTGATAATTATGGTTCAATCACTTGCCATTTAATCAACTGACTTATCTGGGAGCAGCAATTCTACTTTGATGATAGATGCTAAGTATGTGTGATGAGAAAGTAGTATAATAGTGGTTAGCTGACTGAATCTGTCAATTAGACTCATGATTGGTATCACCATTCTTGTCATAGATACTGTTTGGGTTAGCTATTAACAATAAAATAATTTTGCCCCATTGTTTCCTCTGTGAGCAATGTGCTTTGTCCAAGAGTTTAGGAGTTTGCTGTTGGCAGTAGAATCATGGAATATGTAGCTGACTCATTTGTAATGAGATTAAGGGGCAGATAAAGAAGAAAATATAGTGTACCACTGCAGAGACATGTTAAGAACTGCACACTAGCTGAACTTTAGAACCATAGTACATCTCCAACTTGAACTGGATGCAACAACTAGCACACGTTAAATTTTTTAAAAATTTATTATTTTCGAATGAATATCTTTGATGCAAGTGCATTTGCATCACTACTATTTTGTGAATAGGTCCACTATTATCACAATGCTAGTGTAAATACATCCAATGCAATAGTAGAAAAGTTACAAAATCTGGCACATACTAGAATACCAAACATCAATGCAAGCCAATGACTTGTAGAATAGATTTTAATCCATTTTAGTTAATTGAACATCCTTCTAGCAGGAATCATTCAATATTATGCCCAACTGATCTTAAAGGATGCAGGTATGTGGGATAATACGAATTCCAACTGCTGTTGCACTGAGAAGTGAATGCTACTTTTTAAACTAGAGTTTCACTGAAAAGGTGAGCATACAGCCATGTTTGAATGCTACCTTCTGTTGCATTTGACAACAATGGGAAGTTAGTGCTGAGGAATGAAATACTTCCCATTATTAGAACCAGTTCCATGTCATGTATTGCACGATAAGGTGAAGACTGAAGTTACTGTTGCTATGTCTGATACACTGCATCCACCACTCAAAATGTACTTCACCAGTATAACATTTTGCTATCTCTTGCTATCCTTTAGCCTTGAATAACTGCAAATTAGCACAGAATTAGGGGCAATGTTGTGTAGCCACCAACAACTGAAATTAGACTGCCCAAACTCATTCCATGATTTATCATCAACTGACAGAGACAACTTTCACCCCCATCACTCTAGGTTACATCTGAACCTTGATTTCAAAGTATCTAACCCACTACACTCAAATATTTAACTTGAATCTGTGATGTTAACATTAACAATCAATCGTGAAATTACTGAATCCTAGAGGGATTGTGTCTGTAATATCCAGAGATTACACCCAGTAAAATTATTCATAAGAATAATAAAACTAATGGGGTGTTTAATATAATCATACTCCTCTATTCATTCACCCATCCTCAACAGGGACTGCTGAAATCTCATCAGGATAAACATTATTGCAGGATTTAAGAAATGTTGCAAAAAGGGCTGGTGATTTATGATTTAAAAAATTTAATAACACTTATTTCCAAATGGAAAGACCTTGCATTGAGTTAAAAAGATTCAAGTTCATTCAGAAAGGCTTGGTGGACCAACACACTGAATGATTGACTACGGAACTTTGATTTCCTTCTTTTTCTAATTTTCCACTGCAAACACGTTCTCTGAATGTTGAAAGATAACATTTCCTTACTTTCTGGTGTTTGTTTGACCTTTGTCCAGAAAGTGGAGCTAGTGAACAGACTGCAGCCACCAATAAAATTTAGTTTCTTAAAATGCTGGACCATTGTGAACATGTCAGAGTTGAAATGATTCAAATAAAACTGAAAATAAAATAAATGGAAAACAAATAACAAAGGAATTGCATGTTATTGCATTAAAAAGCACTGACAATATTGAAAAAAATACTGACAGCAAAATTGTTTAGTTAAGTGGCATGTGCTTTTACCAACAACTGGCTAGTTTGACTGAAGCAGGCTGAGTGAGGTCAACTCAGCAAAACACACCAAACATTTAGTGCGAAATAAATACACTTCAGTAGATAAATCATGTCACTTGATCACCAAGGCTGTGGTTTTGTCAGCATGCAGTAGCTCAATTAACTTTCCATCAACATTTTTAAAAAAATTCTCTAGAGTGAACTTACATTTTGGAAATATGTGCCCTTTTGACTGAGGCCCAACAGCAACTGCAATCACATCTTTTGTTGTGCCTCATCCACACCTAGGTTAGGTATGGCAAAGTAGTGTGCCAGTGTTACAGCTCCATTTGCTGCGAGTTCTATGATGAAGAATTAGTGCTGAATTCAAAGGCAATTTCATTCAGGTCTTGCTTTGCACCGTTATGCTCAAACACACTTTGTTTGATTCAGATCTTTGCTCCCTGTGTCTGAGCTAGTTTCAAGACCAGGTACTGGAGGGGGTTGTATAATGCTCTAATAAACCTTTATTCCATGTAACATATAGATAAACCTTCATTTCTTCTAGCTGGATTATATATGAACTCACATTCTGGAGGTAAAATGACAATGTTCCAGCACATCATACCATATACTTCTTGCCAATCATTCTGAATCATAGTAAATATCAATGTTCATTTATCAATTTTAATGAAGGCTCACTATTCGGTTATTGTTGAACAAGTGCTTGGAAGAAGACTTACTCAATTAACTGAACTTATAAGCCAACAAGATGCATTCATTATAGCAAATAGCAACTACTCCTTTCAGTGATCTCCTACTTCTAGGTGTGGAATTAGACTGAGCGTTCAATGTCAGAAACATGCCAGATGAAGTTTCTAATCCGATGTTATGTGAGCATCATTGTACATCACATTAAAAAACCTACACATAACTAAGCTTGTTGAGGTCTGAAAATAACTGGCCTTGCAGTAGACTTAACTGGAATTCCTGTGTGGACCTGAGCATGCCAGTTGTATGCCTCAGGTATAAATCCATGTATAATTGTGCTAAAGATATTGAGAAGAGGAGCACATGGTTCGATTTTCTATATGTTCAAGTTCATTTTACTCAATATGAATAACCTACTGGTTACTGGAAATTATGCACCTTGCATTTGTGAACTAAGTTGACTCCACCCATATGTATACACAGACACACACGCACACTCACATTCAGTTTGAATATCTGTCTTCTACTGAAAGGAAGGCAGCTTTTCACTTTTCTTAATAAAGCTCCTGTCAGAGGCACACCATAAACGGACACTCCATTCATCGAATGTGTGTGGAATCTGATGGTTGCAAGGTCTGTAATACATGTTTGCTGGGTGGTGGCATAATCTCTCTTATTTCTCCAGGTTCCAAAGGAACAGGGCCACATGGATCATGTTCATTACAGCTAAGTCGGCCATCAAGTTTGGAGATGAAGAGAGCTCCATCCCTATGGTCCATGCAGAAAGAACTGGGGCACAGTTCACAGAAAGAGACTGCCTCTTTTCCACACACATCACACTGATGCCACGGACATTCCCATTTACCTATTTGCAAAACATAAAAAAAATCATCAATCTTCAGCAGGAAGGCACAGTTTTCATCATGTTGTGCACCAATAATAATACTGCACAATATCAACAACTTATGTTTGTATAACACATTTAATATTGTAAACATTGTTTAGTTAAACAAAAATAAATATGAATATTGTTTCTTCTAAAAATCTGCATCAGTAACAATAATTTTGTTCAAAGATTCTATTGAACTCTTACATTTTCTGGGGATCTGCGTGAATTTTCTTAAAAATCTGGATTTAAAAGTCTAATGATGATGAGAAATCACTGTAGATTGTCTTAAAAATCCATCTGGTTCATGAATAACCTTTAGGGAAGAAAAAATCTTTTCTTATCTAGTCTTGCTTACATGGGACTCCAGACCCACAGCAATGTTGCTGACTCTGAAACAGCCTACCAAGTACCAAATCAAAACTTATACAACAGAAATAAAACAGCACAGACCACATATTATTGGCCTAGGGAACAGAAAAAACAATACAAAGCAAACTAAGCCCCAATGAATCTGGAATGTCCTCTTTACTAACATTGGTAAGATAATGCCAAAATTGGGAAACATGCTGCATGGACTAGTCAAGCAACAGCCTGACAGTCACACAAACACAATCATACCTCTCAGAATATATCCCAGATACATCACTGCCACCAACGGAGGTGACAGCACAGTATTATACTGGAGGGAGGGAGTTTCCATTAACATAGACACTGGACCCCATGATGTCTCATGGCACTATCTCAAACACAGACAAGGAAACCTCCTACCAAATACCACACATAGGACAAACCCACCACTCAGTTGATGAACAAATGCTCCTCTATGTGGAGCACTACTTGGAGGAAGCACTCAAAGCAGCAAGGGTACAGAATGTATTCTGGGTGGGGGATTTCACCATCCATTACTAAGAGTGGTCTCAGCAACATCACTACTGATTGAATTGGCCAAGTTTTAAAGGACAAAGCTGAGTTTGTGGTAGATGGTAAATTAATTAACTAGAAGGTAAAGCATTTTTGATCTCCTCCTCACCAGTCTGTCTATCCCAGATGTATTTGTTCATGACAATAGTGGTAGAACTGACCATCCCACTAGAGAAGGTGCAAAACTTGACCTACTCTTGGGAAATAAGGCAGGGCAGGTGACTGAGGTGTCAGTGGGGGAGCACTTTGGGGCCAGCGACCATAATTCTATTAGTTTTAAGATAGTGATGGAAAAGGATAGACCAGATCTAAAAGTAGAAGTTCTAAATTGGAGGAAGGCCAATTTTGACGGTATTAGGCAAGAACTTTCAAAAGCTATTTGGGCACAGATAAAAGGACGGAAAATGGGAAGCCTTCAGAAATGAGATAACGAGACTCCAGAGAAAGTATATTCCTGTTAGGATGAAAGGGAATGCTGGATGGCTAAAGAAATTGAGGGTTTGGTTAAGAAAAAAAAGGAAGCATATGTCAGGTATAGATCGAGTGAATCCTTAGAAGACTATAAAGGCAGTAGGAGTATACTTAAGAGAGAAATCAAGATGGCAAAAAGGGAACATGAGATAGCTTTGACAAGTAGAGTTAAGGAGAATCCAAAGGGTTTTTACAAATACATTAAAGGACAAAAGGGTAACGAGGGAGAGAATAGGGCCCCTCAAAGATCAGCAAGGAGGCCTTTGTGTGAAGCTGCAGGAGATGTTGCAGATACTAAACGAGTATTTTGCATCAGTATTTACTGTGAAAAAGGACATGGAAGATATAGAATGTAGGGAAATAGATAGTGACATCTTGAAAAATGTCCATATTACAGAGAAGGAAGTGCTGGATGTCTTGAAATGCATGAAAGTGGATAAATCCCCAGGACCTGATCAGGTATAACCTAGAACTCTGTGGGAAGCTAGGTAAGTGATTGCTGAGTCTCTTACTGAGATATTTGTATCAACGATAGTCACAGGTGAGGTGCTGGAAGACTGGAGGTTGGCTAACGTGGTGCCACTATTTAAGAAAGGTGGTAAGGACAAGCCAGGGAACTAGAGACCAGTGAGCCTGACCTCGGTGGTGGGCAAGTTGTTGGAGGGAATCCTGAGGAACAGGATGTACATGTATTTGAAAAGGCAAGGACTGATCAGGAATAGTCAACATGGCTTTATGCGTGGAAAATCATGTCTCACAAACTTGATTGAGTTTTTTGAAGAAGTAACAAATAGGATTGATGAGGGCAGAGTAGTAGATGTGATCTATATGGACTTCAGTAAGGCATTTGACAAGGTTTCCCATGGGATATTGGTGAGCAAGGTTAGATCTCATGGAATACAAGGAGAACTAGCCATTTGGATACAGAACTGGCTCAAAGGCAGAAGACAGAGGGT
>NC_057723.1:77062459-77072783 GCF_004010195.1 Chiloscyllium plagiosum
ATCGGAGGCTGAGGGGTGACCTTATAGAGGTTTACAAAATCATGAGGGGCATGGATAGGATAAATAGACAAAGTCTTTTCCCTGGGGTTGGGGAGTCCAGAACTAGAGAGCATAGGTTTAGGGTGAGAAGGGAAAGATACAAAAGAGACCTAAGAGGCAACGTTTTCACTCAGAGGGTGGTACGTGTATGGAATGAGCTATCAGAGGAAGTGGTGGAGGCTAGTACAATTGCAACATTTAAAAGGCATCTGGATGGGTATATGAATAGGAAGGATTTGGAGCGATATTGCCCAGGTGCTGGCAGGTGGGACTGACTGGATTGGGATATCTGGTCGGCATGGACGAATTGGACCGAAAGGTCTGTTTCCGTGCTGTACATCTCTATGATTACGACTATCTCACAGTCTTTGGGGAGATGACTTCCCATCTTTACACGGAGAATATCATCCATCTTATGGTGTGGCACTATCTGCACGCTAAATGGGATAGATTTCAAACAGACCAAGAAACTCAACACTGAGCATCCATGAGGCATTGTGGGCCATCATCAATAGCAGTGTTGTATCAACACAACCTGCAACCTTATGACCTGGCATAATCATATACTCTACATAACCAGCGATCAACTCTGGTTCAATGAAAACTGCAGGAGGGCAAGCCAGGAACAGCACTGAGCATACCGAAAATTGAGTTAGCAGCTTGGTGAAGATTGCAACACTGGAATCTGTGCATGCCAAATGGCACTAGCAGCAAGTGAGAGAGAGAGGACTAGGTGATTCAATAACCTCCACAAATATCTTCATGCTCAATGATGGGGGAGCCAATCAGTGCAAAAAATAATGCTGAAGCATTTGCAACATTATCGTCAGCCAGAAGTGCCATGTGAATGATCCATTTCAGTCTCTTCCATACACCTCCAAAGATGCTAGTTTTCAGCAAATTCAATTTACTCCATGTGGTATCATGATACCTGGACACTACAAAGACCATTAGCTCTGATAGCATTCTGACAATAGGCCCGCAGACGTCTGCTCCAGGAATTGCTGCTCCCTTAGCCAAGCTGTTCTCGAATAGCTACAACACTGACACATATCCAGCAATGTGTAAAACTAGTCAGGTATTTCATGGACATAAGAAACAGACAAATCCAATACAGTGAAGTCATGGCCTGTAGTGACTATAACAAGGTCAGCCAGGTGCACCTCATAAAATATGAGCCCTGATTGGGGCTGTTCATCTGGTCCAATCAGGGAGCCTTGGCTGACAGATATAAATAGGAGTGTCAGGCATCCTGACACTCTGACAGCAGACTGAGACAGCTGGATCAGTATCAGGACCAGGACCAAAGGGTGACTTGATGACGGGATCCCAGTCTTGGTGGAGTTATTTCAATGGTCACAGGTAACGGGTCATTGTTTATCAGCAAGGAATTTGGATATTTCCTAAAGTCAAATGGCATTTGACATACAAGGATAGATCTATACCATCCATTGTCCAATGATCTGGTAGCCCAAAATTTGAAGACAAACTTAAAGAAATAGTCTACAGCTTCACTAGTTATCAAACTGTCGTGGTTCTTATTTGATTATAGGACTACCTCTCATGGAACTCTGGGGATTGCTCCAGCAGAGTTACTGATGTGGAGAAGACTTCACATTAGATTAAATATGATCTTCGTGGACTTGGGAGGGCGAGGGTGAAACTGCATCAGGAATACCAATGCTTGAATCAAGCAAGGGAACCTGCTTACTTTAGGGGACGAAGTTTGGTGTAAAGTCCATGGGTAAGAGGTCAGGTCAAACAGAGGTCAAGTCTAGTGACGTATAAAGTTCAGGTAGGTGCAAGGGTCCTGAACAAGCACATGGACCCTATGAAAGCTGCAACCTTGCAAATGGGTCAGGAACAAAATATGCCTGGCTCCTCAAAACAGTTAGAAATGCTGGGGGTACCCATGGGTTTACCCCCTCTGTCAAACATGAAGAAACCTTGAAATCTGAGATGGACATGATGGATGTCGCTGCTTTGCGGCCTGAAGAGAAGAATGAATTTCTTGTGAGATGCTTTAGGTGCAAGAGGTGAGCTATTGTGCATTACACGCTGCCCATATCCAAGGCAGAGTCAAAGAAACCTGACCTGGTGCTAAAACGCACCAGCTGGAGCTATAAGAGAAAAAGCCAGACTATCTCCTCGGACTTGGATGGGGAGGGATGTAGTGGTTGTAAAAACGTCAGCCAGGTGGACCCTATAAGAATATGACTTCCCCGATTGGTGCTGTTAATCTGGTCCAATCAGGCAGCTCTGGCTGACAAGATAAAAACAGATGTATACCGGGGTGGGCTGTCCTAGAGGTGGTCGAAAGGTGTGTCAGGGCGGACCGAGAACTGGAAGGGGCATGGGGTGGACCGAGAACCGGAAGGTGGGTAGGGGCGGGCTGCCTTAGAGTGGTCGGAAGGTGGGAGGGGCGGGGGCTTGCTGGGTCTGTATTGTCTGCACTTTTGTATGTAACGGTATTGTCTAATGTACAAATGTCATTGTCACTGTCTTGTCATATGTGGAACTGGGATTTGAGGTTTGTCCTCCTCTCCCTGTAAAATGGTTGAACGGTAGGGTTCGGGGCCTAGCTTTGCTGCTCGTCTCCCTTGTAAAATTGCTGTTTTTTGTGTACAGCTGTCAATGTTTTTTTTTGTAAATTGTTTTGTAATTTGTTTAATAAAATAAAATAAAAACAGATGTAGGGAAAAAAAAAAATAAAAACCGATGTATCAGACATCCTGACACTCAGAGCTGGCTCGAGGGAGCTGGATCAGTGTCAAGGACTTTCCACATGTAAATAAAGGGTGACTTGGTGTTTGGATACTGGCCTCTGTAAAGTTATTTCAGGGTCCACCAGCTCACATATTACAACACCTGGTCTGGCATCTCTAACCTTAATTACTTAATTCTTCGATTTTTAAAATTTCATACTGGTCTTTTTGTTTTTAGCCTGTCAATATTTTCCCTGTTTTGAACATAGAACAATACAGCATAGAACAGGCCCTTTGGCCTTCGATGTTGCGCCGACCTGTGAACTAATCTAAACTCACCCCCCTACATTATCCCATCATTGTCCATGTTGCTTATCCAAGGATTGTTTAAATCTAATGTGGCTGAATTAACTACATTGGCAGACAGGACATTCCACCCCTTACCACTCTGTGAGTAAAGAACCTGCCTCTGGCATCTGCCTGAAATCTATCACCCTCAATTTGTAGTTATGCCCCCTCATACAAGCTGATGTACAAAAAAAAAATAAAAACAGATGTATCAGACATCCTGGCACTCAGAGCTGGCTCTGAGGGAGCTGGATCAGTGTCAAGGACTTTCCACATGTAAATAAAAGGTGACTTGATGACGGGATACTAAGTTATTTCATGGCCCATCAGTCCACTCTTGATCATTAGTAAATGATAGAAGGAATCATCAAACAGTACTTCCTTTGTAATAACCTGCTCACTGATGCTCATTTTGGATTTCACTAAGGTCAGTCAGCTCTTGACCTCATTTCAGCATTGGTCCAAACATGGACAAAAAAGGGGAAGCAAGAGTAATTGCCCTTGATATCAAGGTCATATTTAACTGAATGTGACATGATTGGCAAAAATAGTGATTGGGAATGAGGAGGAATCCTTGCTGCTTGTGAGATCATACAAAGCACAAAGGAAGATGGCTGTGACTTTTGTGAAGCAGAGACACCCATGGGTCAGGTTCATAATTCTTTGAAGTTTACATCACATAGAGATAGGGTGGTTAAGGCAGCATTTAGCATGCTTACCTTTATTGCTCAGACTTCTGAGCATAGGTGTTGGGACATAGAGGCTGTACAGGACTTTGGTGAGGCCCCTTCTGGAGTACTGTGTCCAGTTTTGGTCACCGTGTTATAGGAAAAATATTATTAAGGTGGAGACGGTTCAGAAGAGATTTACCAGGATATTGCTGGGAATGGAGGGTTACGGAGAGAGGCTGGATAGGCTGGGACCCTTTTTTATCGGAAGGTAGGTGGTTGAGGGGTGACCTTATAGTGAACAAAGAAGAGCAAAGAACAATACTGCCCAGAAATAGGTTCTTCGGCCCTCCAAGCTTGTGCCAACACATTTTGCCCTTCCATACTGTCTTCACTTACAGGATCCGGATCTCTCGATTCCGTTCCTATTCACATATAGTCCAGGTGTTTCTTGAATGCTGTTATTGTGTCTGCTTCCACCACCACTTCTGGCAGTGCATTCCGGGCACTCACCACTCTGTGTGTAAAACCTGCCTCACACATCTCTTTTAAAACACCACCTCCACTCCCGCACCTTGAACGTGTGTCCCCTAGTAAGTGACCCCTCCACCCTGGGAAAAAGCCTTATACTTTCCACTCAATCCATGCCATTCACAATCTTTTAAATTTCTATCAGCTGTCCCTCAACCTCCTGCATCACAGAGAAAGCAAACCCAGTCTAGCCAACCTTTCTTCATAGCTAAAATCCCCCAAATCAGGCACATCATAGTAAATATTTTCTGTACCCTCTCCAAAGCATCCATATCCTTCTGGTAGTGAGGTCACCAAAACTGTCCACAATATTCCAATTTGGGCCTAATGAAAGTTCTATAAAGCTGCAACATAACTTGTCTATTCTTATACCCAATACCATTTCTATTGAAGACAAGCATGCCATAGGCCTATTCTACTACCTTATTTATCTGTTCTGCCACCTTCAATGATCTGTGGACCTGCACACCCAAATCCCTCTGCATATTAATATGTCTAAGGGCTCTGCTATTCACTGTATAATTTTCATCTGTACTTAACCTTTCAAAATGCATCAGCTCACATTTGGCCAGATTAAACTTCATTTGCCAAATTTCTGCCCATGTCTCCAACTGATCTATATCCTACTGTATTGTCTGACAGTCCTCCTCACTATCCGCAACTTCACCATACTTTGTATCATCTGCAAACTTACTTATTAGACTAGCTACCTTTTCCTCCAAGTCCTTTATGTAGACCACCAATAGCAGAGGTCCCTAGCACTGATCTCTGTGGAACACTGCTAGTCACAACCCTCCACTCTTAAAAGCATCCTTCCACCGCTATCCTGTCTCCTATAACTAAGCCAGTTCTGTATCCATCTTGTCAGTTTACCCCTGATACATACGACCTCACCTTTTGTACCAGCCTGTCATGAGGGACCTTGTCAGAGGTTTATAAAATCATGAGGAATACAGATAAGGTGAATGGCAGGTGCTTTTTTCCCTAGGGTGAGGGATTTCAAGACTAGGAGGCTTTATTTTTTAAGATGAGAGGAGAAAAAATTTAAAAAGACATGAAGAGTAATTGTTTTTTACAGAGTGGTTTCTGTGCAGAATGAACTTCCCGAGAGGGTAGTGGATGTGGGTACAGTTATAATGTTTGAGAGACATTTAGATAAGTACCTGAATAAGAAATGTGTGGAAGGAGTTGAGCCAAGCAGACAGGTGGGACCAAAGGGTCTGTTTCTGATCTGTATGACTCTTGCAGCTCCAGGATATCTCTGCAGGAATTCCTCTGTGTAGTGCCTGAGGCCCAACCATCTTCAGCTACTGCATTAATGACCTTTCCTATATCCTAAGGTCAGAAGTGGGAATGTTTGCTGATGACTGCATAATGTTCAGCACCATCTGCAACATATCAGAGACTGAGGCAGCCACTGGGCAATATCCAGGCTTAGGCTGACAAGTAGCAAATAATATTTGTGCCACACGAGTATCAGGCAATGGCTATGGCCAAAAAGAAATTAACCATCAATATGTGACATTCGATGCATTACCATCCCTGAATCTCCTAGTATCAACATTCAAGAGAATATTATTGACTAGAAATTGAACTGGACTAGCCACATAAATACTGTGGCTACAAATGCAGGACAGACACCAAGAATCCTGCTGACTCCTGTTTACCATCTATTTACAAGGCACAAGTCCAGAATCTAATAAATACTCTTTATTTGCCTGGATGCATGCAGTTCCAACAGCACTCGAGAAGCTTGACCAATGTAATATAGTAAGCGCATCAGCAAATATGTGCACAAATAGCCATGTTACCATTTTCTTCACTCAAAAGAGTTGTGAGACTTTGATTTTTTTTACCCTGAAGAGATGTAGATGCTCCCATTGTTGAATATATTTAAGACTGACATTGACAGATTCTTGGTCTCTTGGCAGGGTAGGAGGCAGAAGTTAAAGAAAATGAGGAGTGGGTGGGTAAGTACAGAATGCCAGAACAGGCTCAATGGGTCCTGATGAAAAGCTTATGCTTGAAAAGTCGACTCTCCTGCTCCTAGGATGCTGCCTGAACGGATGTGCTTTTCCAGCACCACACTTTCTGACTCTGATCTCCAGCATCTGCAGTCCTCACTTCCCCTCAATAGGTTGTATGGTCTGCTTCTATTATTACAGCTAAATCTTTCAGCAGTGCATTTAGGAAAAACCTATTCACGGGCAAAGAGTAGAAGTCTGAAATTCACTTCCATAAATGGTAATTGATCAATTGATCAATTTCAATCTGCGACGAAAGACATTTACTACCAAAGCTATTGAGAGATTTAGAACAAGGTAGATCTTGGCATTAATTTCAAGATATCAAGCAGAACTATGAGGTTGATCAGCTCAGTTGGCTAGATGGCTTTTATTTGTTTCAGAGAAATGCCCACTGTGAGGATTCAATTCTCATTTTGGCCAAGTAGACTTGGGACCTTTCTCCTCAACCTGCCCAGTGTTTGATGTGGAATGGTGCCCTTGAAGCTTTATAACAATTGTCTCCCTTTTGGACATAGTTAATTAGCCAGCTACCTAAGAAAAATTGATACCTAATTAGAATCTATTTTCACTGGTTAGGGAATTATAGAGGAGAAGACTTGTAAAAGTCTTAAAGGGTGAAGTTAGTAAACTCTTCTGCACACAAAAAGATGGTACAGGTTTTGAAATTTCTTTTGTAAATGATAGTTGCTGCTTGGTCAGCTGCTAATCTGAAATTTGCAAGTGACTGTTTTTAATGGATATTAATTGATATGGGGCAAAAGGAGACATATGGAGTTAGGTTATATAAACGAATTTAATGGTTGAACACATTTAAGTCTAAATTATTTATTCATGTTTATATGAATGGAATGAAAATTGATGGGATCAAAGCTTTTCCCATTTATTTTCGCATGTACTGTAGAAATTAGTACAGCCACTCACCAGCAGGACGCTTGGTCAGGGTTAGACAATCAGCATGATACACCTTAGGACACCCTGGCTTCTTGCAGATCACTAGCTGCCCACCATCTCCACAGCGGAAACATTCTTCCTCATGTTCTCTTACTAGTTCAGATTGCTGCCTTCTCTTCCTGGTAATAATGTGTCGCTTCTTTGTCTTCTTTTCATCTGTTGAGCTTTGTATGTTCTATAGATACAGTGAAAGAAAAAGCAAACCCATTTGTGTAATTTTCAAAAAGAATTTCATAAATCAGACCAGAAATAGCCTATATATCTTGAACACAAAACTTTGCAGAATCTCATTAAGCTACTGGTCCGTAAAATTTGAATTCATACATAAAATACTCAATAACCAAGCAAATGTCAGAAAATCATACAGGCTACTGTGTCTTTGCCAGTTATTTGGTTTACCTCATATCAAACAATTCAATTACAGAAACTACTAATGTTGAAATTTAGATTCTTACATAACCATTTTAGTGAGGTTTTGACTTTCTTAATTCTCTTTTATTAACAATCACAGGTAAGCAGGCTGGCTTACAGGGAGAGGATAGTGATGGCAGTCATTACGTAAAAAGCTCTGTACTCTTCCTCCATGCTCTGCCCATTTCCAAATTTATGAAATCTAGAGGAAGCATTGGATATCTCCATTGTTCTAAAGCCATTTTCCATTCCCAGAGCTATTTCACAGAGTAGGTTAAGGATGGTGATGGGTCAGAAACTCTGCAGGTAACACTGTTCAAGCCACGCGATGTTGTCAAATGCATCCTTTACTAGCCCCTTTACTTCAGAATGATTGGTGATAATTGCTTGCATTGCTAGAAATCACTGATAGGGGTGTTTTGAACAGTGACTGGTTAGAGAAGTGAGAGTTCTGCCTGGTTCAGTTGGAAGGAAGCCTGCTAAGAACCAACTGAGTTGGAGAGGACAAGCTGTCAAGCTGCTCTCTCTCCCTTCTCTGAAAATAAAATTCTTTTGTTTAGTTCAAGGTTCACTAAAAGTCTGATTGAAGAATATCTCAAAATTGTATTTCCTGAGTAACCATGCAGGTGACTTGAACGTGGCACATAAGAGCAATAGTAACATTGTTTACTTTATTCTTTTGTTTACATGAATTATATATTTTTTAAGGGGCTTTTGTTTGATAAAGCTAATGCGCACAGAGAAATCTGTTGGTTTTCTCTTTTCCTGAAGACAGTGTGTGTGTTAGAGAGATAAACAATTACACTTCTATTTTATTTACTGTATATGTTAACCAATTATTGAATCTTTAGTGAATACATTTTGTTTTGACAGTAAACTAATAATTGTGTTTATTAAGAAATCTGATGGACAGATCTTGTTCGAAGAACCTGATTTAGAGATGTTTAATTGGTAATCTTGGTAACTAGTAAAATTATTTTCTTTATGTTGTGACCATGAACATTGTGGGAATAGTTCAACGGTACATTCCTCTGACAAAACCACACAAAAATAAAAAAAAGCCTTTCCTTTTTGTTCTACCTCACATAAATATTAAATATGGGGGGGGGTTTAAACTAACTCTGCAGGGGCATGGGAACCCAGACTGTAGCTTTAGGGTGCAGGACCTGGAGTGTAGGGAGGTTAGGAACATGGCATCAATTTCAAAGGAGGGTGCCTGTAAACAGGGAAGTGGCTTGAAGTGTGTATACTTCAATGCAAGAAGTATACGAAATAAGGTAGGTGAACTTGCAGCGTGGGTTGGTACCTGGGACTTCGATGTTGTGGCTATTACGGAGACATGGCTAGAACAGGGACAGGATTGGCAGTTGCGGGTTCCAGGATTTAAATGTTTTAGTAGGGTCAGAGGTGGGGGAAAAAGAGGGGGAGGTGTGGCATTGCTTGTCAAAGATAGTATTACAGTGGTGGAAAGGACGATGGATGAGGACTTGCCACCTGAGGTAGTTTGGGCTGAGGTTAGGAATAGGAAAGGTGAGGTCACCCTGTTAGGAGTCTTTTACAGGCCTCCTAATAGCCCTAGAATCATTGAAGAAAGGATAGGGAAGGTGATTCAGGAGATGAGTGACAGTAATAGGGTGGTTGTTATGGGGGACTTTAACTTTCCTGATATTGATTGGGAAAGCTATAGCTCAAGTTCGTTAGATGGGTCAGTGTTTGTTCAATGTGTACAGGAGAGTTTCCTGACACAATATGTAGACAGGCCAACAAGAGGTGAGGCCATACTGGATTTGGTTCTGGGTAACGAACCAGGCCAGGTGTTAGAATTAGAGGTAGGTGAGCACTTTGGGGATAGTGACCATAATTCGGTGATTTTTACACTCGTGATGGAGAGGGATAAGTGAGGACGACAGGGCAAGAGTTATAGCTGGGGTCAGGGAAATTATGATGCGGTGAGGCATGACTTAGGATGTGTGGCTTAGAAAAGTAGACTCCAAGGCAAGAGTGTAAATGATATGTGGAACTTGTCCAAGGGGCAACTATTGAGTGTCCTTGATAATTATGTACCTGTCAGGCAGGGAGGAAAGGGTCATGTGAGGGAGCCGTGGTTTAATAAGGAATTGGAATCCCTTGTTAAATGGAAGAGGGCAGCCTATCTCAAGATGAGACGTGAAGGTTCAATTGGGGCGATTGAGAGTTATAGGGTAGCCAGGAAGAACCTGAAGAGAGAGCTAAGAGCAGCAAGGAGGGGACATGAAAGGTCCTTAGTCGGTAGGATTAGGGAAAACCCTAAGGCTTTCTATAGGTATGTTAGGAATAAAAGAATGACTAGGGTAGGAATAGGTCCAGTCAAGGATAGTAGGGGGAAGTTGCGTGTGGAGGCGGAAGAGATTGGGGAGACACTGAATGAATACTTTTCTTCAGTATTCACTCAGGAACAGGGCATTGTTGTCGATGAGAATACTGAGGCACAAATAAGTAGAATGGATGGCTTTGAGGTATGTAGAGAAGAGGTGTTGGAAATCCTGGAAAAGGTGAAAATAGATAAGTCCCCTGGGCCTGATGGCATTTATCCTAGGATTCTCTGGGAAGCAAGGGAGGAGATTGCAGAGCCATTGGCCTTGATTTTTATGTCCTCTTTATCTAC
>NC_057723.1:77073458-77084608 GCF_004010195.1 Chiloscyllium plagiosum
AAGATGTGTTTGGGGGGGGGGGGGGGGGGGCGGGCGGCGCTCTATATCGTGTTGTTAAGGGTTCAGGATTAAGACATTAGGGGATTAGTGAGTGGAATGGCAATGCGTTGGGAATTAGTCAGCAAACAAATTGCGATCCCAGGATTTGGACTGACAAGAAACATTTGCAAAAAATGTTAAAATATATTTCTGTAGCCTAATGTTACAGATAGTTGGATGAAAGAAAGTATATGCAGCATCACTTGCAATTATATCACATATGCTGTGACTATATGAATGGTGAGTGCAACCCTTACTGATAATAACAAATGCAGCCTTTCCCTATAAAAGGGCAGTGACTACACCTAAGTGCCATGGATGACAGTATAAATGCCAACCTTGAAATCCTTCCAAAAACAGAGGTTGACTCACACATCAAGTATGAACCATTGTTGTAGGTAGCTGCCATTTTGAAATGCAATAAAAAACAAAACCCAGTAATTCAAATTAAATTGACCCATAATAACGAATAAATCAATTCCGTAAGGATAGGTCTAACTATAACAAAAACTGTCAAATGTACTGTCTTTGGCATCTAAGAGTTCAATGCATTCATTCTGAGTCACTATGGTTACGGCATCATCATCAAAGATCCCACTTAACACATTTGATTTCAGAACCATCCCTCCACAATTATTTATTTTCCACTATGTCCATTAAATTGGATATTCTGCATTTTTTTGAACTGACAGTAGATTGTGTATTAATAGCATCCCAAGGTTTTATGGCAAAACCACTCAAAACATCAAGTGAGACGTATATTTTCACTCTTTCAAAGGTTTTTTCCCCCTCTGTCCATTATATACAAATATGTTCTTCAAAAGGCTTGTCGAGGCACACGTTCAAAGACCCTCCAGTAGATAATTAGTATGCTTTTCCCCGCCAAGGGGGCCTCCTGATTTAATTGGTTAAATAGAATCTAAATACAACCCACACTAATAGGCTGCATTTTTATGTAGGCCACCAGGACATATAGTCCATACATGACTGATCCACAATTTCTCTCCATCCTTATCTATCCAACCCATTGTCATGGACATCCACAAAGGTTCCTTGAATTTTTGGTATGGTTTTACATTTGAAAATTACCTTAGCTGTTGATTTTGATCCATATTGCTAATGAGGCTGAATTTGATTTTGCTGCTATTAGATAACATGCCAGTGGAAAGTGTTAAGTTTTGACATTGTGATTCAGGGTTTGATGTAGTACATACTTCATTTCTGAAGACAATGTAACCATTCATAATTTTACAGGACGCATTTCAAAAAGATGCTTCTCCAAATCAAACCAGTCCCTGTTCTTATGGCACAAGTAGCTTCAGGGCTGATTCTTCCTTCTTTCATATTTACATCAGTTTTCACGAACAACAGCAGACTGCTGCAGCAGATATTTGGCAAGTTAGCTAATGTTATGGAACTTTGGTTTGAAACCAGCTTTGCACTCCATTCTTCTTGCATCAGGTTCCATTTCTAGTCATTGTTTGCCATGCATGTTTTGCACTGTGTGGACATGTCTCCAGAGCATCTTCTCAACAAAACAGGCTGTATCACCTGCTTAATCTCATGTGACAACTTGTAGGATGGGTAAAACATCCATTTCTGAGATGAAAAATTGAGGAGATTCCTAACACAAGTATAGGACTACCTGGCAGAAACTGTTGAATATAGGCCTCTACATGATTTTTGGCATCAGAAAATGAGGCTGGCTTACACATCACGTTGACTTATATGCAGTGACCTACAGCACTTCATCAACTAGTGCAAATCCTTCTTTATTACAATGAAGAGGAAAATGTTTATACTCTTTATTGTGCTTTGTACCTGTGTAATATTTTGCATAATACTTTTATTTAGTTTATAAAAGTCTAATAAATTCTCAAATAAATTAATGTTTATGTTAATTAAGACCAATTTTCTGACTATAGCGTTGTAAACTGCAGATTCTCAAAATGAAAAATAAATAAATGAACAATCAAGCCTATGTTAAAGCAGTTTAAAATCTGATGCATCTTTGTGGCTATATTAGAATGAGGAAAGATATTTCCTACCTTAGGTGGTACTCCTAGATAGCCACTGCAGTTTGGGGCCCCACATTTACAGATCGTTTTTCCAGTGCCCAAGCATTCCAGGTGGTAATTAAATGTTAGTTCGGACCCTGCAAAAGTATCAATGTGATTAGATTTGCATTTCACCTTCTTGTGATATAGTCAATAATCACATCAAAACCGTACTTAATGAATTCCTAAATGTCACAAAGGAAGTTTCAGGCAGACAATTAAAGTAAATGAGGTTACATTCTTGTGTTTACTGCTTTCTGATGAGTTTATGTAAATAAATACATATCACAGGAGTATGGTTCACCCCCAATTATTGAATCCTGTTGAAGCAATGGGGGAGGAAATCAGGTGTACCCGAATTTCCAATATACATTTCTGTTACTTAAAGCTCTGTGCTGGAAACCCAAGACACCCTCACCTAAGTTTACTTGCACACTTCACATCTTTGCTTTCCTTAGTTTCTAAACATTGCCTTTTTAAAATTGGTCATCAGATACACCCTAAACAATTACTGAATTTAATATGCAATTATATTATATGCTACTTTTTAAAAATATGACTTAACAGGAGCAGAAGGCCACTTAAACCTTTGAACTTGCTCCACCATTCAAATACATCATGACTGATCTGGTTTTGTTCTCCACTCCACTTTTCTATCTGTCTCTTCACATGGCTCTCATAGAAAAAAAAAATCAATTTTCTTCATAAAAGGGAGACCGTATCCTCCTAGTTCCAATTTCCTCATGCCTAGGTTTATAGTACATAATAAATGATGTACTATATTAATGTATTGCTCTGTTTCTATATAGGATTCAAAGTCAATTTTAAAGCCAATGCTCCTTTATGTTATTATTAGAATGAAATTTTAAATTTCTCTATGGAAATTCAACATAAACTGATTGTTCCTAAGCTACCTAGATCAATATTGGTAAACTACACAGAGAAAAATGGAAAAATACAGTTCAAAAGCCATGTATATATGCACGGTTCATTAGATCTTCCAATTAAGTTGGTTGATTTGTTATCAAGATCTAATTTTGTTGCTAACTTTGCATTCAGATTCTTAACTATGACAGAGTGAATGATGCTGGGATACATACGTTCAGGAAGATCAAATTGAGATCGGTATTTTTCCAAACTCCCCAGTTTATTACATAAAGGTTGCGTAACATTTCTGGTCGAGTGACCCTTCTCAACCCAAAACGTTAACTGATTTC
This sequence comes from Chiloscyllium plagiosum, assembly GCF_004010195.1. Lineage (NCBI taxonomy): Eukaryota > Metazoa > Chordata > Chondrichthyes > Orectolobiformes > Hemiscylliidae > Chiloscyllium > Chiloscyllium plagiosum. Next base: position 77,076,772 of record NC_057723.1, read on the forward strand.
TCTCCACACATGCTGCCAGACTTGCTGAGCTTTTCCAGCAATCTTTTAATTTACAGCATCCATAATTCTTTTGATTTTTATGTTTGATGGACAATTGCCCAATGAATTGGTTTACTTGGTTGTGTATTAAATTGCAAGATACAAAAGACCATTTTTGGTGCCTTTGGCTAGAATTTTATCAACTTTGTGGAACAGCTTTGGAGGTTGGGCAGGAGTCAGGGATATGGTTACCATTGTGAAATTTGGAAATGGAGTTTATTTAAATTACTTGAATGAAGGTACGGAAGGTACATTTAGCAAACTTACTGATGATAAAAAGATAGGTAAGAGTAAGTTGTGAATAAGACACATGGATGCTGCGGGGGGGCACAGATAAATCAAGTGAGTGGGTAAAGATCTGGCAAATGGAATAGACCCTGGGAAAATTATCCACATTGGGAGGAAAATGAAAAAGAAGCATATTATTTAAATGGTGTGCAACTGTAAAGTTTGAGAAGAAGAATGATTTGGGTATATTTCTGCATATCACAAGATGTTAATATTTGGGTACATCAAATACTTAAGAAATATTAGAATGTTATCATTTATCATGAAGGGAACAGAATACTGAAGTCGGAAGATTATGCCACTGGTGAGATCATATTTTAAGAACCATTCAAAGTTTTAGTTATTTTATTTAAAGAAGGGTGTAAATCCATTGGAACCAATTCAGAGAAGGTTTTTGAGACTAACACCTAGAATGAGTGAGTTGTTTTATAAGGACAGGTTGACAGGCGAGGATGGAGTTTTGAAGAGTAAGAGGCAACATCACTGAAACATATAAGATCCTGAGGGGTTTTAACAGGGTAGATATGAATGTTTCCTCTTATGGGAGTATTGAGAACTAGGGTCACAGTTTAAAATTAGCATTGACCAATTAAAACAAAGATTAGGTGAATATTTTGTCCCAGAGATCGCAGGCGTTTGAAACTATCTTCCTGAAATTTGGTCGAAGGAGAATCTTTGAATATTTTTAAGATAAAGGTAGATGGATCTTTGTTGAACAAGTGGGAGAAAAGTTATCATGGGTAGGATTTGAGGTTACATCTGATCAGCTCTGTTTTAACTGAATGGTGAGGAAGGCTCAAATGGCAGAATGGCTTACTCCTGCGCCTTGTTTGTATGTAAAGCATTAGGCTGGCTCTCTGACATGCTACTGTCTCCTCATGCTATACCTTGAGGCAAGAATGGCAACCCATCAGAATGTGGCAGTTAATAGAGTTGATTTGGCAGTAAAGTTGAATTTTTGTGCGTCATTACAATTTTACCAAAGTTGACTGGAACCCATCAATGTGCATGGCTCACTAGCTCACAAGAAGCTATGCACTGCAGGAGGACCCATTGGCTTTAGCTGTAGATATGATCAGTGATTAATTGGGACAAATGGCAAAAGCTGCAATTAAAGTAGGTGGAGGTCTTACATTTGTAGTCTTTTAAGCAGCCTTCAGCCACAGAATGCTTTGGCTTAAGAAAATCATTCTGACACCTCCCTCCTCATCATGGTCTCAATACAGAACTCCTCTTTTGCACCCCCAGGCACAATACATTCAGTCTTATTGAAGCCACAGGGAAAGCTGCTGACCTCCCTCACAGGGTCTGTTTCTATGCTGTACATCTCTATGACTGGCTCACCTGTCAGCTCAACTCACTGTTTAATTAGACACGAATGACAAATGCAGGGACAGTCTGCTAATTACAACATCAATGAGCAGGATTGGACCTAGAAATGGTACCAATCCTTGAAAATGATTCAAATGGCACACTGTAACAATTAGAGCAAGGTGTAAACCAAAGGTCTGCTCACCCAACTTTCTAAACCTCTCCATTGTTCATCCATTTAGTTTTGGAAATCTACCCACATCAACAATATATCAATCTTTCCATTCTGCTTCAACAAATGATTACACTGGTTTCAGACTTTACATCATTTAACATCTACTCAAATGCTACCACATGATGATCCCACATTGGTATATATTTTAAGTTCTAACATCAAACTAAAAGTGACCTTGGAGTACAGGTTCATAGTTTCTTGAAACTGGAGTCACAGGTAGATAGGATAGGCGTTTGGTACGCTTGCCTTTACTGGTCAGAGTATTGAATATAGGAGTTGGGAGGTCATGTTGCAGCTGTACGGGACATTGGTTAGGCCACTTTTGGAATACTGCATGTATTTCTGGTTTCTCTCCTACTGCAAGGATGTAGTGAAACTAAAAGGGCTCAGCAAAGATTTCCAAGGATGTTGCTAGAGTTGGAGGGTTTAAGCTACAGGGAGAGGCTGAATAGGCTGGGGCTGTTTTCCCTGGAGTGTCAGAGGCTGAGGGATGACCTCAGAGATTTATTTCCCTGGGTTGGAGGAGTCAAAAACTAGAGGGCATTGATTTAGGGTGAGGGGGAAAAATCTAATAGGGATCTAAGGCACAACATTTCCATGCAGAAGGTGGTGCGTGTATGGAACGAACTGCCAGAGGAAGTGGTGGAAGCTGGTACAATTACAACATTTTAAAGGCATCTTGATGGGAATATGAGTAGAAAGGATTTAGAAGGGTATGGCCCAAGTGCTGGCAAATAGGATTAGATTAGTTTAGGACATCTGGTTGACAAGGACAAGTTGGACTGAAGGAGCTGTTTCCGTGGTGTACATCTCTATGACTCTATTCCTTACCAACAGCAATATCGCATAAAGCAAATAGTCCAACTCGAGTATCTCCATTCACTGTCCATTTCTGTGTCTCACAGTTTGGCTTACAGCTGTGATTCATGAAGCGTGAATAATTTCCTTTTGGGCCTGCATCAATAATCCGGTCCTGTTGATACGAAATTTTACAGTTAAAAACTTTCATATGCTTTATAGAGTTTAGAAATTCAGTGTCATTGTGTGAAGTATTTTGCAAAAGCATAACACAGCAGATAAAAATACATGCAACAGCAAAGAACTTATCTCAGGAAAATAAAACATTGAGACATGAAGGATTTTGTAGAAGTCCAAGAATGAATGGTGGTTTCTAATATTTTGAAAATTTTTACATAATGAGACTACTAATTAAGAGTACAGGTATATGCTTTACGCTGCATTCTATTAGCAAATGTTTTGGAACATTTGCAAATTCGAGGTGTTCCCTGAAGAAGACTGTGTCCATTTATTTTGTTTCAGCATGCGCTTTCTGGTTTCTGAACTACCTTTTTGTCACATCCTTCCTTAACCCTCTTAGTTGTTGCCTCTCTGCTTCTCACCCCAACACTATGGTTCACTACCTCTTCATCTCAGTGATTCCCTCTCTGACTCTCCTGCTCACTGTATCTCTCTCGACCTTCCTGTTTGCCACTTCCTTTCCTAATGCCCCAACTCAGTTTTACTCCTTAACCCACCTGCTTGTCATATCTTGCCACCTACTCCACACCTCCCAATCAAAAGCACTGTTGCTCATTTCTTCCCTTTCCCAAACCATTGCTCACTCCAAGACTTTGGGATAGGATAAAAAGAGAGATGGAGAGGGCAACTGTGAATAGGTGGATCAGACAGTGAAGCAGAAAACCGAGGGTAAGGAGAGAGGTTCAGGGAGCACCAGAAAGGTGGAAAGCAGGAAGATCAGGGAGGGATGTAGGCAGGTTGTGAATCCTGAAGCGGAACAGTCAAGGTAAGGATCCTGAGACAAGTATTCAGCATCACCTAGAGAAGGGATTGGCCCATGAGACTGAAACCAGTGTAAAAGTGGAATCTGCACTGGGAGCTGCCCCTGTAGTTGGCTTATACTTCAATATGGGGGAGAAAGCTGACTGGTGAACGCAGGTAAGTTTTTCCACTATTCTAATTGGAATAAATAATTTTGAAAGTTACAGGATAGCAGGCCAGCACACCCTGTACATCTTGCAGATGTGTGAAGTCATGGAAACACCATGTGTCCCAGATGGACACAGTCAGGAATGACACAGATTTTATAAGCTTAAACTCTATGTTTTGGAATTTGTGAGGCATCTCAAGTCACTGATATGCATCCATGAGGCAGTCTACATGACTAGTATGTTTAGGGAGCTGGTTACACTGCAGCTCTGAAGTGCACAGGCAGTGAGAAAATGGCAGTGTGATTCTTCAGTTATTAATAATTACAAAGTTAGTAAGAGAATCTTTGGCTACGGACATTCGAGGCAACCAACATATTTTGGGAAGTGATTTTGTTTAGCATGTTTTAATATAAACTGTGGTTTTGTTTAGGGAGACATCAGTTGTACTAAACAGAGGATAGCTATACTTTGTAATTACACAGCATCAGAAAATCCTAGTAATAGCTGAACATTTACGACAACACAATAACACAGAGCTAGATGTACCCAAATTTATTTCAGATTCAAATAAAGATTTTCTCTCAAATAAGCTTATTAAATAGAGCATTATAAATTTATATTGAAGTTGAAATGATACTTCAGAAGTTTATCCATCTTTTCATGATTTATCATTTGATAAATGAAAATTTTACACTAATAACCTTTATTGGTTGAGATGCTTACAGATAAAACAGAAAGCATTCAGGCAAATATATGTAAAATGAGGCACTGAAAGACACAGAAATAACAGCTGGCAAGTCACCAAGTTATGTTTACTCGCTCCCTCTGTAGAATGTGCCTAATGTTCAATATAGGCAGAACAAAAGTGTATGCCAGTTCTAAAGATGTAAAGCACCATTGCTCTAAATTATTTTGCAAGTTTTTGGTGTCAGTGAGATGTGGGATATCTGCGCTGGAGAAAACAGAACACTTTTCATTTAAGACACAGAAGATCTTCTTAGTATGGTACCAAGCACATACAGATCAGACATAGCAATTATATGCCATCTTACAGTCTCTGAGATTATTAATTAGCTGTGAGTAAGAAGCAATTTTGTATTACGGGCTATTGCCAGAACTCTAGTATGACTTCCCAATTTCACTTGAAAGCAACCCTCATCAGCCAGAAGAGCTTTCAATTCAAGCAGTGCAGGGTGCATTCAAACACTGATTCCGAAGACCACTCATCAATTGTCACTCATCTTAATTGCTGATTGACAATGATCATATGTCTTCATTTTGAGGACCAGCTGATTATAGATCAGTGATGGTGTTGGATTTACTCACGTTAATGAGAATTCTATTTTTAGTTCCAGAGACCGTTTTTAGCTTTTTCAAATTACCTTGTCAAGAGTAAGCATGTAGAAGTTGGTGATGTCATGTTCCTGTGCGTATTTTATTCGAGCATAACATTCCTCTTCATCTATCACCTCACCCACGTACTCATTTACAAACTGTCCCTATGACAGAGGTACAGATTCAGCAGTGTGAACATGGACACAGCAGATATCAAAATGCTAAAGCATTGTTCTTCAGGGCTTTACATTTTTGGTTTTATGTGACACACTGTTAAAATACAGTCAAAATTAGTACTTTAAATGTATTAAGCTTATTATACTCTCTGTAATTATCAAAGTAGCATCAATGTAGATAATATTTAATTGATTCTTTCAATTTTATAATCAGTGAGAAGAAATAAGTTAAGAATTATAAAACTATACTTCATCAGACAATATAAAACACCATTTCATGAGTTTCACAGTCTAACCATTCCCAGAATAAAATGTTGGTCAGTTTCCAAAGGATGAAAACCACACAGAAGCCAAAAGATATTCCAGCCAGCAAGGTAAAAGTGGGATATCTGCCTCTCAGCATCTGGAAATTCTGCCTGTCTGAGATGTTGCCATTCAGATTAGCCAGTAACCTGTCACAAACCTGGCAGCCCCAGAACTTAACATCATCAGATATCCGAACAGAAGTAGGCCATAAGGCCCATCAATTCTGCTCTGCCATTCAATGATTCATGACTGATCTAATAATCCTTAACTCCACTTTTCTGCCTTATCCCTCTAACCATTTGACTTCTATACGGAGTGACAGTCTTGACAGCTCTCTATGATAGAGAAATCCATAGACTGGTTACCTTCAGAAAAAAATCCTACTTACCTCCTCTTAAATGGGCAATCCCTGACGAAGGAATTATGCCCTTTCAGCATCAAATCTGTCAAATCCCCTAAGAGTCTTGCATGGTTCAATGAGGTCACCTCTCACCCTTCTAAACAAGCCCAATCTATTTAACCTCGCTTCATAAGAAAGTCCCTGTAAACCCAGAATCAAACTAATTAACCTCCTCTGGACCGCTACCAAAACCAATATATTTTTCCTTAGATAAGTGGACCAGATGAAGTTTTAACTGAGGCATAGTTACAACGCCACCAGAAATGGATCTATCAGAACAGAAGTTCAGCGTAAGTGTGATTGCTTCGTTTGTGGCCACAGTGACAAATTGAGCTGTTCCTCACGTGGAGAAATCTGCCACATCATCCCTGGTCCATCTTAAGTCGTTAATAGGTCTCCAGATTTTCCATGGAAGGTTGAAACCTGGGACTTCACTATTTAGGATTGGTGGAGCATTGTGTCCAGTTCTGAGCACCACACTTTGGAAAGGATGAAAAAGTATCAGAATGTGTCCAGAAAGGATACATGAGAATGGGAGCAGAAGGTCTTCAGTTAAATAGGAGAAGGTTTTCCTTGGAGAAGAATAAGGAGAGATTTGACAGAATATTCAAAATCATGAGTAGTCTGGGCAGATAGGGAAAAGTCATCCCAACTGGTGGGAGAATAGAGAACAAGAGGGCACAAATTTAACATAATTGGCAAAGAAGTAATGATGATGCGAAGATGATGTTTTCTCACTGTGACTTCTTAGGATCTGGAAGGCACTGCCCGAGAATGTGATGGAGGCAGATTCAACTGACAAGGAGGAATGTGCAGGACTATTATCTGACAAGGAGGAATGTGCAGGCCTAAGGGACGAAGACTGGGGAGTGGTACGAAATGGATGGTTCCTTTGAAAAACCAGCACAAGTGTGACAGGTCAATGGCCTTCTCTCTGCTGTAGCAATTTTGCCATTCTGGTTCAATTATAAGCTTTGCTGTTGGTGCTGTTTGCAGATAACCAGGTGGCGTGTCATTAAAATGTAGAGCTGATGTCAATTTGTACGGTGTGCTTGACTACGAGGTTTCTTATCAGTGCATGCTTTGATGTTATCAACAGAAGTTAGTTACCAGCTATTCTTTTTCTTACCAGCTATGATGCCCCTGCAGATATTAGGAGGCTCAATTTATGCTACCACAGAAAGCTAATTTTGGCTAAATTGTAATTATCATTTCTTATCTGATTCCTAACCAGATATTGCAACAATCTGTTACATTATTTATATTTCAATTTCACTTCCAAATGACATGCGTCTATGATCCAGCTTCTGGTGAACACACTGATAAAGACAGGTCTCTTATTCTAGCACTATGCTCATGGAACCAAATTCCACAGCTTTATAAGTGTGCTGCTGGGATAAGGAAGCTATATTGTAAGAATGAAGCCAGTTCATGATTATCAAGAGTCAGATTTTAAACAGCGCTAATCTAAAATCAGCTAATACCAACAGACTGTCCAACTTGGGAAAGTTGGCAGAAGTCACAATCCTAATCTTACAACAATACATGCATATGTGAAGTTCCATGCTGGGTGACTTGAATCATATCATGACCATGCATACTAACAATTTTTTTCCTGTATACATGCTTGGCTTACTGAAGTCAACTATAATGTCCCACTGGCTTCCCCAACTAGAAAATCTGCTCGGTGTATCTTAGCTTCACACTGATCAGTGCATTTATCCATCAGCTACTGTGAAGGCATTTTAATAATTATAATGCCAAACACTGACCGAGTTAAAAATCTTACTTTGAAAAA
>NC_057723.1:77085108-77095643 GCF_004010195.1 Chiloscyllium plagiosum
AAAAAAAAGAAAAACATCTCTGATAAGATGGAAGTTATGAGAGAGGGGTGGAAGACAGGAGTGTGTAAATAACAAAACCAATAATCACGGAAGCAAAGGGGATGGTAAAGAACAAAAGACTTGCCTAGAGAAGATGTTAGTGGGAAAATGTAGTATCGTTATCAACACCTGTCATCCAAAATGCAAACAAAAGTAAGTACTGGTTATGATCTATGACTACTGAATAAATCCAGATGACTGTAAAGTGCCTAACTGAAAGATGAGATGTAGTTCCTCAAGCTTATGTTGGGCTTCACTGAAACTACGTACATGGTCAAACACAGAAATCAGAATGGGAGTACAGAATTAAATTGGCAGACATCTGGAACCATGCATGCAACCCTTACCCCAGTGCTCTGCAAAATGATAATCAAATTTATGCTTAGTTTTTCCTAACAGAAGGGATGGAATTGTCAGCAGTGACCACAGAGTATTAAATTTAGGTATGAATCCTCCAAAGAAGAAAAATAGACTAGGAACATAAGCTTAGCAACAAACCCAAGCCATGATTTTGGATTGGCAATTACCCCTTTGTTATTCAGTTTATATTTCTGATCACATTTTTAAATGAACCCCCAATACTTACTACATGCGCTAGAATTCAGACATTGTCAGACAGACAATATGTCAGACTTTTACTTAGGCTATACTTACCAAACTAAACAGTAAATAAATAATAATTTGTAACGTTTTAACAGTAATTCTAAAATATGGCTAGTTTTTCAGTAGGATCAAATTAAAATTGGCAACTTACTTAAATTTTAATGCAAGTAATATTTTTATGCAGCAGTTCTTTCATTTTTGCCATTGCCTCCAAAAACGTTTTAGCCTCTTTCTCCCTTTAAAGGTTGGTGTAAGACAGGCTGATAAAATGTTCAAAAGTAATCAGGATCAAAAAAATTAATTGCCTACTAAATTTAAATAATCTGCCAACTGAATATATACTTGGAGAAATACTTACAAGAAATGTTTCTTTTCAAATTAGTTGGTTTAATCCCTCCCTCAAACAAACCAATTAATACAGTAACAGTATCAAAAATAAAACCTATTTTCCTGAGAATGAAGCCCTATTGTACTATGAAAGAATTTCAAAAGCAAATGTAACTTCCACCTAAAATTATTTTTCCTTTTTTCACAAAGGTCTTAAATAGAAATATACTGTCCACTAGATGGAGAAACAGACAGTATGGTACAATTCCCCCATTCATAACAATAACAAAATATACACATGAATGTTTAGTATTTTTAAAGTCTTTTATATTTTCCAAATCCTTTCAATTGAAGTTTAATTTTCTCAACTACAGTAAACTTTATAATTTGATTCAACTTAAGCTTTGCAGTCATGTTATGTGATGGGAGTATGCATGGAATGGCTAAAATCAAGGTTAATGCGAAATAACCATTTCATACAAAGAAACATCAGCCATGACATCAGACAGAACAAAACAGTATTCACACACATTAGTACAAAGCCCCAAAAATATTGCAGTTCTTGTATCCGAAAGATAACAGAAACATTTAAAATTAACAGTATTCCAAATACTAATACAGTTTATCCTTCTAATGCTATACCAAGAATCAGATTAGTTACTTTTGCGATTCTTTTTGGTTAAGGTATTTTACATAAAATACATAAGCTGCCTGTATTGAAACCATTTCGCCTGAGTCACACTGCTGGAAAATCCACAAGAACTGGAGAGCTGTGACAGGAGAGCAAAACTTAATCAATGAGTGAACCACCAGAACTGGTTCTGTCCCAATGGTTTGATGTACCCACAGTCTGCAAGTATGTGCAGGAAGAAAGAATGGTAACTAAAACACTGTGGAAAAGGATACATCTTCTGCAGCCCCAAATGTCAATGAGCTAAAGAGTATTTCTTATATGGTGCTAGGGTAAGATATGAAGGGCGTGAAAGGAATTGGGAAAGAGAAGAACCAGTTGTCATTCTCCATATCAAAATCAACACTATAGGTAAGGACAAGGAGAACAAGCCATCAACTCACATGGAGGTTGCTCAAAGTAGGAATTCTTAAATAAGAAAGATCTGAATTCACAGAATCTTCATAGAATCTCTTCAGTGTGGAACCAGATCATTCGGCTCAACAGGTCCACACCAACCCTCCATAGAGTAACCCACCCAAATCCATTCCCCCTACCCTATTATATTACTCTACATTTACCCCTGATTAATGCACCTAATCTGTATATCCCTGAACACTATCAGGAATTTTAGAATGATTTCTCATACTGAATGCTATCGATGTTCTTTTCATTTGTGAAGCACAAAGAAATAAGAACCTTCATTACTCTAAACTTTACATAGAGCAAAACGTAATTTAAGAACATAGAACAAACAGTACAGGCCCTTCAGCCCTCAATGTTGTGCCGGCCTTTTACCCTACTTTAAGATCAGACTAACCCACATATCCCCCCCATTGCACTAACTTCCATGTGCCTATCCAAGAGTCGGCTTAAATGTCCCTAATATAGCTGACTACTACCACTGCTGGCAGCACATTCTACGCGCCCACCACTCTCTGTGCCTTTGATATCTCCCCTAACTCTTCCAGCAATCACCTTAAAATTATGCCCTCTCATTATAGACATATACGCCATGGGAAAAACTCTCTGGCTATCCACTCTATCTATGCCTCTCAACATCTTGTACACCTCTATCAAGTCATTTCTCATCCTTCTTCACTCCAATGAGAAAAGCCCTAGCTCCCTCAACCTTTCTTCATAAGACATGCCCTCCAGTCCAGGCAGTATCCTCGTAAATCTCCTCTGCACTCTAAAACTTCCATATCCTTCCTATAATGAGGTGATCAGAACTGAACACAATATTCCAAGTATGGTCTAACCAGGATTCTATAGACGTTAAGGATAAGCTCGCGGCTCTTAAACTTCTTAACAACCCGAACAACTTGGGTGGCAACTTTGAGGAATCCATGTACGTGGATACCTCTGTTCCTCCACACTGCCAAGAATCCTGCCCTTAACCCTGTATTCTGCATTCAAAGTTGACATTCGAAAGTGAATAACTTAACACTTTTCCAGGTCGAACTCCATCTGCCACTTATCAGTTCTGCATCCTGTCAATGTTCCATTGCAACCTACAAACTCTCCACACTATCCACAACTCCACCAACCTTCTGAACAACACATCACTATATCCTAAAGACAGCAATAATAGACAGTGGCATACTAATTATGATCCTAAGGATGCAATGGCGCAACTGAAAAACAGAATTGTGCTCTCTCGACTATATGTTTTGCCTAGAATGAGTGTTTTGCACTGTGTAGCACAGCTTTTTGCAGGTTATAGCTCAAATTTTAACACTGACACAAATGAGAATAGCACAGGATTAAAACACTGTCACGGTGGCTGCCATCGGATAAATGGAGTACATGAACACTGTGCATTTTATCATGGAGTTTTCAAGCACTATGGCAGATCCTTGTCCCAGACAAATAAAATAGGTTCAAAGGTCAGGGATGGCTGTGTCAATCAAAGCTTGTCATTTTACTGACACAAATCTTATCAAGGTAACCTGGTGCTATGCCCAGAAGAGAACAAAAAGGGTCACCTTAATTTCCTTAATTAAATTTTCTTTTGAAATTGTAGGCATGCCCTGTTTTGGACTGCCTTCACCGCCCATGGCTGGAAACCCTTTTGTTGGATCTCATACCCAGAGCAGGAATACTTTGCTTTACTGCCTGCATGCTACATGCTCCATTTTTACACTATACTATATGTTGTTCATCATCCTGCACACTATAAAGCATTCAGGAGTCTGTATGCATTTGCTGCAATATGGTACAATCTGGTTGGTATGTTCTGGAAGAAGCTGACATATCTATACCTTGATATGTTTGTATGGTGGTGGCTTCTTTTCATTCCGTTTGTCCTCCTGTGCCTGTCTTGTTTCTCTTTGTGTTTTCAGCTCCTCAAACCTTTCTGCAGCTTCCTGTAGTGCTGCGGAGAAAGCCAAAGTGAAAATACCAGACAGATGTACTGCAGTTACAAAAATGTCAGCAAGGTTTATAATCTCAACTCAACAACTTAGGGCAACTTATAATGCATTGCTCCCAGAATTTAAACTTCTGTAGAACTGAATACAATCTTTAAAAGAAAATGCAAGCTGATTATAAAGGTGGTAAAATAAGGAAGCTTCTGGTTTACTATAAATTTTTTTTAAAAAAATCATTTTTTTAATACATAATATTGAACAATTGAGAAGAATAACTTAAACTCGAATGGTGACATTTAAATCTGAGATAAATATACTTTCAATCTCTCAGGAATCAAGTATGGAGAGCTAGTGTGAAAACAGAATTAGTTATTATCATATTGAATCTGAGCATTTTGGGCTGTTTGGTTTACTCCTGCTGCTACTGCATACTTTCCCATCATCATTAATTACTATAAGTTACCTGTTTTATACAGTCTCAAACATTCCTGCCTTCAATGGAATTACCTTTTTTAAAGATGGTATTAAGGCCTTTGCATTTTTTGTCTTTACTCCCTTTGTCCCCTTCCATATATGCGAACACACGAGCCTGGTAAGTCCAGAAGTAGTCATTGGAGCCAAAGAAACGAACAGGGAACTCGCCAATTTCATGCTTCATTTTCTGAATATTTGTAGGAACATTTTTAGGATGACAGACTTCAGCAGGCCACCACCTGGCAAAACAAAACGACAAAGTGCAAAAGTGCAATTCTAAAAAGATTTCAGTTTCATGGCTCATAACTGAAAACTGCTTCCACACCAGGCATTTAACCTCATAAGAATACATTGATAAAATTGTACAATAAGTTTCAATACAGTTGGTATATCTTAATATCATATATGCATCACAGCACTGCCATGTATCAGGTTAACTGCCACAGTAAGAAAATGAGATGAGCCCTGCGCTGCTGAGACCTAGTGAAAACTAGACTGTCAACTGTATTTCTTTACCTGTATTATTTAATGCACTGCATTTTTGTCAAGCGTGTTAGGTTGCAGTATATAAAGGAACTTTCTTTGAACAAACTCTGCAAGCACCACTTCTGAAACAATTGGAGGCAGGAAATGTAGTGCATGCATAGTGTTGGAACACCTTGTTCTGTATTCTCCCAAGTGTGCATATGGCAAATGGGTGTATTGAGTCCCTTATCACCTTTAGCTCGGTTGCCAAATTCTTGTCGTCTTCTTCAAAAGGACATAATTGCAAGAAAATCACAATGTGAAACTTATGATCTTCATGTAATTGGATTGGACGGAAAATTGAAATCCACATTATTATACATGGTTTGTGATAAAGTAGCCACCAGTTGCAATAGATATTACGAACATCATCTGAGAAACAAGATATCTGTAATCAGAAGTACAAAGTACTTCCTGTGTTTTTTAAAAAATCCACTTCTGTTTTACCTACAATTCTGAAAACTGGATGCCTGTTGAAATGGACAAGAATGAAACTGGATGAGCACATCTTGGAACTGAGGCAGCAATGATGTAAAATGGAATGTTATCATTTTATTTGAGCCTATACACCCAAATTCAGTGTTTGGTGTTTCCTTTATTGCAGAGTATGATACCTGAAAATATGCAGTGCTCTAATTCCTAGCCATAATGCTGAATGCAACAGCATGAAAATCTGCCACTACAGTAATCAATTTGTTCTCACTGAAATAGAAGTTGATGAGAGATACTTTTTTTTTAAGATTCCCTACAGTGTGAAAACAGGCCCTTCGACCCAACAAGTCCACACTGACCCTCCGAAGAGTAACCCACCCAGACCCATTTCCCTCTGACTAATGCACCTAACACTACGGGCAATTTAGCATGGCCGATTCATCTGCCCTGCACACCTTTGGACTGTGGGAGGAAACCAGAGCACCCAGAGGAAATCCACGTAGACATTTCAAATGCATAGCAGAGGAATGGACAGCAGAGGTCTATTCAGTCTACTTAAACTACACTGAGAACTGCACAGAATTCAAGTGAAAGTGAATAAAATTAAAGTGCTTCAAAAAATATATTAAGTTAGTACGTCGGGATAGTAGTGAATTGAGGCCCTTAGGTGGCTGTTCATTGGCTACTCAAAAGCTTTACTGGTGGCAAATGACAAAGTCATCCATGAAATTCCTTCCATAGAACTTAATTAGTGAGATGGTGAGAAGAGGATGGAGGTGTGAAGTTTCTCTTCAAGGCTAAAGCACCAATTATTTCTTCTTTTTACCACTTCCTCTGAGGGAAATATTGCACTCTAAATTACAGATTGAATATGTCCTGGTAAAACTCTCCACTGGCTGGAATCATACCCACAACAAAGGAAGATGGTCGCAGTTCTTGAAAGTGAAACATCTCAGTCCCATGAAATAACTGCAACAGTCCTCAAGGTAATGCCCTAGCCCAACTATCTTTAGATGCCCATCATTTCCCTCACAATTCATCATTCCTCCATCATAAGATCTGTGTGCTGACAAATTCACAATATCAATATCATTCAGATCCTGAAGCCATCCATATCCAAATGCAACAAGACCTGGACGATATCCAGGCCTTTACTTACAAGTGACAAGTAACATCTGTGCCATTCAAGCCCGGCAATGACTATCTCAAACAAGAAAAAATGACATCACCTCCTTTTGACAAGCAACGGTATTACAAGCACTGAATCCCACATGATCAACAACTTTGGGCTCCCAATGACTAGAAAATAGGCCAAAGATGTAAATACTTTAGCTACAGTCGGTCAGAGGCTAGGAATTCTGCAGCATTCAATTCACCTCCTGTTTTCCCAATTCCATCCATCACTTAAAAAGCACAAATCAGGACCGTGTTGAGATATTCTCCACTTGTCTGGCTGAAACCAACTTCAACAGCGCCGAAGAAACTGGAGACCATACAGGACAAAGCAGATGCACCTTCTTCAAGATTCACTCACTTCACTAAAGATTCACCGTAACAGCAGTATGTACTACCTACAATATATGATGCACTGCAGCAACACACCTAGGATCCTCAAAGAGAATCTCCCAAACTCAATTTCTATCACCTAGAAAGACAAGGGCAGCACATGTATGAAAACACCAACACCTGCAATTTCTCCTCCAAGCCACACATCACCTTGATTTGGAACTATACTGCTGTTCCTTCACTGTTGCTGGATCTAAACTTGAACTCCCTCCCAACTAGAACGGTGAATAAGCATACACTTCAAAGATTGCAGCAATTCAAGAATACAGTGGAATGAGCAACAAATGTTGGCCTAGCCAGAGATGGCCATATACCATGAACAAATGAGGTCAAACCTCCCCAGTAACCTCTTAACACAAGCAAGAGCCTGGTATTTTAAGTCTCAAAAGTAGCCCAGTGATTCAAGAGGTTCTCTTCTCCTTGCCCCAGTGGTGAATCTTTCAGTGTCCTTTTGAATAAAGTCACCTTCATTTAATCTTCTGACCATACTTGAATAGATTTCCAGCAGCTAGACACCAAATGGTGACTCCTTGTTCTTCAACTCTCCACAACAAAGTTTGTTCTTTCGATCTGTGGCTCCATGCTCACCTGCTCTCTGTGGCGTGAGTAACTCAAGAGTTACCCTATTTTTCTCCTTAACTTTGCAACACCTGTTACTGGTCCTTAGCTGCAAAAATCCAAAACACTCAGTCTGATTGCTTTTGAGAATCTGAAATCTTGCAGCAGCAAGAACATCTACCTTTTCCTCTATGTTCAGGGGTTAAAGCTCATGCCTGGCACATTTCAATACAATTTCAAAACATCTTAATGCATTCTATCTTGCCTTAAATGAAAAAGTATTATTTAAAACTGAACTGCCAAATAAAATCTAGCAGCCACAGTATGGCACCATGGAAAAAATCAAAATAAGCTGGCTTATGATATTCAAGACAGGATTGAAAATTAGTTTTCTATGCAATAACGTGGAAGAAAATCAGAGAGGGGTTACCATGCAGGAGGAGGTCACTTAGCCCATCAAATGTGCGATGGCTCACATTAAATAAGCATCATCAGCTACTGCCAAACTCCTGCTTTTTCCACTGAATATTTATAAATTCTTGATTTACGTTTGTGAGACAGAACAGGTTTTATGAGAACCCGCATTTCAAGCGAAATTTCAGAACTTTTTTTTCAATTAACCTATTTTTCTAATCAAGCTGTTCAGTGATATTACTGGACACCTCTGGAGCAGGTGGGACTTGAACCTTGGCCTCCTGGTCCAGGAATGGAGACACTACCACTATGTTATAAATCCAAAAGCTTCCTCAGCCTGACATGACTTAAACATGTAACCTGCTGGTGTCTGACATGCTTTGATTGTGTCATAAACCCAGCCCCAATATGTTTTACATGATGTTTTTGCAAGAAAGAGGCATAATACCATTTTCTCCTTCCTTGCATTTTGTGGGCTTGATTTTTTGATAGTCTTTCAAAGTGGTAATTAACACACCACCCCTAGTGAGGTAATTAGCCTGATTGCCTGCAAATGAGTAGATTATTAGGTCAACAGCTTCTGGGTCCCTAAAATCTGTCGATCCACACCTACTCCTTGACAGATTCAGCAGCAGGAAGGCTTTTTTGATTTGATTTATTATTGTCACATGTACGTAGATACAGTGGAAAATTTAGTTTTATTTGAAGTACCAGCAGATCATTTCATACGAAGTGCATTAGGGTAATAGAATGGAGCGAAGAAGACAATGGTATGGCTGCACAGAAGGTGCACAAAGAGTGAGATCAACATTAAATTTAAAATCTGAGGTCCATTCAGAAGTCTAATAACAGCAGGGAAGAAGTTATTCTTGAGTCATTTGGTATGTTTGTTTAAACTTTTGTACTTTCTGCCCGATGGAAGAGATTATAACCAGGATGGGAGGTGTCTTTAATTATGTTGCCTGCCTTCCCGGGGCAGTGATAAGTATATATGGAGTCAACGGATGGAAGATTGGCTTGTGTGATGGACTGGGCTGTGTTCACAACTCTTTATAGTTTCTTATGGTCCTGGCCAGTGCAGTTGCTGTACCAAGCTAAGATGCATCCGGATAGAATGCTTTCTATGGTGCACCTATAAAAATTGGTAAAAGTCTTTAAGGACACGCTGAGTTTCCTTAGCTTCATGAGGGGTGTTGCTGTGTTTTCTTGACTGTAGCACCAATGTGGGTGGATGAGGATAGATTGTTGGTGATTTTCACTCCTAGGAACTTGATGTTTTTGAGTATCTCCACCTTAGAACCATTATATAGCAAAGGGCATGCCCTCCACTTCTTGGAAGTCAATGGCTAACTCTTTTGCTTTGCTAACGTTGAGGGAGAGATTGTTATGTTTACACCACACCACCAAGTACTTTATCTCTTTCCTGTATTCTGTTTTGTCATTGTTTCAGATCCGGCACACAACGGTGGTGTTGTCAGCGAACATGTAGATGGAGTTAGAACTTGGCCACACAAGTGTATAGGGAGTATCATAAGGGGCTGAGTACACATCCTTTTTCTCATTGGGTGGAGGAGGCAAAAGTGGGCAGTGATTTTCAAAGATTGCCTCACTGAACCCCATTCTTTTACCTAAATTGCCCTTGCTCTATTTCACCTCTAGATCACCAAGAATTTCCAGTTGAAAAACTAGCCACCTTTCCTGCCTGTTGTGGACATTGATTGAGGAGATGGCGAGTTGAATCTGTAATTGACCACTTCAGGGTGTTTATTGCTAACAAAGCAAAAATGGAACTTCTCAGCCAACATTCAATTCCTGAGGTGTCAAGAAGAGTGGGAAATTCTCTCCAGGCCCAACCTGAAAAAGTATGTTTGACTCTTTATGTCACTCTCACTACCTCCAAGGAAGGAAAAAAAAAATCACACTTTTTACAAAATGGTAACTGAACTGATTTGCATCCTGTCAAAACATATGCAGTTTAAATTGTTTGATATCCAATCAACATGAGGATTCCTTTTATTTCCAAACTAACCTGTATCGACCCAGTTTGACCCAGATGATGTCTTTATAATGGGGCTTTTTGCCAGCCTTACAGTCATTGCAGTACCACTTTCCTTTAGGCATCTCAATGTTCAGGCACTCACGGTGAAAGGCAGCAGGACATGACTCACAGCACAGCAAACTGCCACCTGACAATACAAACGCATACATTTACAGCGAAAGGTAGCAGTGAAAGGCAAGGAGGAAAAAAATAGTAATTATAATGTAAAAACACTGACACATGGAGAATTTGATCTTGAAGTAAAAACTTATTCATAAAATAAATTTGGCCTCTCTACGCTACAGCTTACCCCTACAGCCTGCAAGTCAAAGCTGCTCTCACTAGATGGGTGGGTGGGGGAGAGATGGAGAGAAAAAGAGGGAGAGAGAGAAAAATAGAAAGGGCAGGAAGGGAGAGAGAGGCTGAGAGAAGGAAGGGGAGAGAGAGAGAGAAGGAAACAGAGAGAGAGAGAGAGAAGGGAGGGAAGAGAAAGAGAGAGAAGGGAGGGATGAGAGAG
>NC_057723.1:77095669-77116627 GCF_004010195.1 Chiloscyllium plagiosum
TGTACAGGGGAGGTGGGGGCAGGAGAGCCAGCAACAGTGAAGGTGAAACTCATTTTTTCTCTCTGAGGGTTCCTCTTGAGATTTTCTAGAGGGCCATTTTCTGATTTTCAGGAGTCCTTTCTCATCCTCACTAACTTCATTACGTGGTGCAGTCTTATGATAAGAATACCCTCTTTATTATTCCTAATACTCTGGGTATCTGGACTCATGCAGAATTAAAAATAAAAGGATTCGGTAACATACTCCATAATCATCACTGCTCTATTAATATCAAGGGACCAAAACATTAAAAAGTACTAATTACAAACACCACAGTATTTGAACTGGCACAAGATAACAGACACAAGTTCCAACAAATGGTATTTTAAAAAAATAACTGGTGCACAGGAACTTGTAAAAACCTGCCATTACTTGTATAGAGTAGAGGAATGGGCAGATCAGCACATGTTCATCTGCTGTACAAACAGGTGCAGGATAGAGTGCTCTAGATGTTTGGATTAGAGTCCATTTTTTGGGTGTGTTTGGACCGGAACAAGAATGGGAGTACCAAATGAGGAACTTTTGTGAACTCTGGGACTATACTACATGGAGTTTAGAAGGATAAGGGTGTGGGGGGGAAATCTGATTGAAACTTGCAGAATACTGAACAGCCTGAACAGAGTGGGCATTAGGAAGGTGTTTCCATTGGTAGGATAGATGAGGACTGAAGGGTACAGCCTTAGAGGAAAGGGAAGACCCTTTAGAACGGAGTATATGAGAAACTGCTTTAGCCAGAGAGTGGTGAATCTATGAAATTTATTAGCACAGAGGGCAGTGGATGCCAGGTTATTGAGTATATTTAAGACCGTCATAGATAAGTTCTCGACTGCCAAGGGGACAAAGGTTTTGGGGAGAAAGCGGGAAAATGGAGTGGAAAATTCTATCAGCCATGATCGAATGGCGGAGCAGATCTGATGGGCCAAATGACCTAATTTCTGTTCCCATGGTCTTATCTATGCCAAACTTGCTTATTTTGCTAGTGGGGGTTTTGACAAGGATATGGGAAATGGGAGTAGAAGTACAACAGATGGTGAAACACAGACAAGTATAGAAAAGAAAACAAATCAATCTGGAAGATAGAACATTTATAATCAAGTTAAGGCACAAGGGTGTACTGCAAGGCTGGGCTTGTGTTTATTTTAATGCAAGGAATCTTGTGAGTAAGTGAGACGAGTTGAGGGTGTTGATTGTATCAATATTATCACAAATACATGTGAGGGAGGGACAGGATAGGCAGCTCAATATTCTAGTGATGCAGAATCTTTTGGGTCTGTGTGTTAAGGAGGAAGTGATCCAGGAGTCTACTTCAATTAGTAGGGATAATATCTTAAAGTTCCTCAAATATGGCCATATGGGTAAAACTTAAAAGCAAAAAGGGGGCAATCACACTACTGGGAATGTACAGTCAAGGAAAGTTAGGACAGACACACACACAAATCTCAGAGGTGTAAAAATAATAAGTTCACACAAACAGGGGCTTTCCACTTGGAAAGGCTTAGGAGGGCTGGAATTCTCAAAATATACGCAGTAGAGCTTTTTAAGTAAAAGCAAATTACTGCGGATGCTGGAATCTGAAACCAAAAAAGAGAAAATGCTGGAAAGTCTCAGCAAGTCTGGCAGCATCTGACAAAGCCCAGCTTTGACAAAGGGTCAGTTAGACTCGAAACATCAGCTCTTTTCTTTCCTTACAGATGCTGCCAGACTTGCTGAGATTTTCCAGCATTTTCTCTCTTTTAGAGCTTTTTAAATAATTACATAGGAAGTGCAAAAGGGAGGCAGTTCTCGACCTAATTTGAGGGAAATGACTTAAAGGATATGTATATACTGTAGCCAAATTTATAGGCAATACAAAAGTAGGTGGAAAGACAGGTTGTGAGAGCGATACAAACCATTTACAGAGCAATATTGATATTTTAATTAAGTAGACAAAAAGTTATCAAATGGTATATCTTGTGGTTAAATGTTAAGCTGTTCACTTTGGAAGGAAGAACAATAGAACACTATTATTTAAATGGACAAAAATATAGAAAATTACAACACAAAGGGACTTGGGGTTATTTGTGCATGAAGCACAAAGCTAGCACACAGTTTCAGCAGGTAATCAAGAAGGCTAATGGAATGTTAGCCCTTATTTCAAGGAGGTTAGAGTATAGAGTAGGGAAGTCTTATTGCAGGGATGCTGGAAATGCACAGCAGTTCAGGCAGCATCCGAGGAGCAGGAAAATCAATGTTTCGGGAAGGAGCCCTTCGTTAGGAATCAGGCTCATTCCTAATGAAGGGCTCTTGCCCGTAGCATCGATTTTCCTGCTCCTCGGATGCTGCCTGAACTGCTGTGCATTTCCAGCACCACTCTAATCTTCAGTTTCGCCAATTCTTATTGCAACTGTGCAAGGTGCTGGTGAGACTACATCTGGAGTACTGTGAGCAGTTTTGATCCTCTTATTTAAGAAAATGTATTATTTCAGTGGAGAAGGTTCACTAGGATGATCCTGGTTTGGGGGGATGTCTTATGGCAAAAAGATTAAACGGGTTGGGACTCTACTCATTGGAACTTTGAAAAAGAGTGGTGATCTCATTGAAACATTATAGGATTCTTCAAGGGACTTGACAGGGTAATGCTGACAGGATGTTTGCCCCCCCATAGCGGAGTCAAGGATCCGAGGGTATAGTCTCAGATTAAATGGGGGCGAATTTAACACTGAGATGGGAAGGAACTTCTTCTACCATAGCGTTGAGTGTCTTTGGAACAGAGTTCCCAACAGAGTTATGGGGTCGAACTCCTTGTGTAGATTTAAGGCTGAAATAAAGAAGAATCTTGATCATTAGGGGAATTAAGGATTATGTGATGAGGGGATATGTGGATTGTTAGGAGCAGGCTTGACAGAGCGAATGGCCTACACCTGCTCTTTTTTTTTAAATGGTCTTAAAAGGATAACAGTCATCCTTTCTAGTTTACATAAATAACTGTCCTTTTTAAGTGGAGGAGACTGCAACTAATATTTACTATATTAGTGCATGAGTACTTAACGTATTAGGACATTCTTCTGTCTATGATTTTAATGCAGATGCCAACTCTGTTTTATAGTTCATATGCACTAAAATAGGCAAAACTTATTAAACAGAAGATAAAGGAATATAACAGCCATCTGTGCACGGTTGTTGTAAACAAGCTGCAGGACCTTCAGGAAAATAAATTAAATAGGAGTACAAAAGATATTGAGGAAAAAGGAAGTGCAAATCCGTTACTTGCAGCTTTTACCTTACCTTCTGAGCATACAAAGCACCAGCTGACATTGACATGACCATGATGCCTGCAGCCCCTCCGTGGAGTGAAGTGGTTAGTACATATGATACTGTTTGAAGCCAGGACCACGCATCCTGCTGCCAAACAATTATCGCTGGCATGATAAGCCACAGGACACCGCACACAGCGCATCATTCGACCTAATTACACAAAGACATAAATACATACAAACAGAAACAACCAATGTTAAATTACATTACAGATTAGTCTATTCAAACTTGAGACTTGTATTACACATTGAAAGTTACTTTCACATTAATTTTCACACAATCCAACAATTTACACTAAGGTTAATGGTAGGTGTCTTTGGCCTAGGATGGGGGAATTTCAAGACTAGGGGCATATTTTTTACACTAAGTGGAGAGAGATTTAAAAAAAGACAGGAGGTGAAATTTTTTTTACACAGAGGGTGGTTCATGTGTGAAATGGACTTCCTGAGGAAATGGCAGATGTGGGCACAGTTGCAACACTTAAAAGACACTTATTTATGGAGACCAGTAAGAAAGGTTTGGAGGGATATGGGCCAGGAGCAGGCAGGTGGCACTAGTTTAGTTTGGGATTATGTTCGGTATGGACTGGTTGGATCGAAGGGAATGTTTCCATGCTGTACGACTCTATGGATAATATGATAGTACGACAAATATAGTATGGCATTTATTTAGGGTCATTAATGTAGTTGTCGAGTCCCAGAGATGATTCATAGGAGTATTACTGGACAATATTCAATAGTGTAAAATTCTAGGGAACTCGGGAATAACCATTGATCAAAGAAAATTAACAGAGGCAGTTATGAAGTTTAAAGTCAGACTAGTTAGAAATTCACAAGGAATGAAATAAAGCAATTTCCAATTGAACTGATTACAACTCCCAGAGAAAGTGGTTTTCTTTCTTTACTTGCTTTGAACATTTTCTTCTGTAAAGAATATTTTCTGTATACAGTACCTTTGTTTGCTCTTGGATTAGTAGGGTTGCAAGCGTAACAAGACAGACAAACGTGGAGTGAGCACCGGAATCCTTTGTTCTGTATTACAGTGGTAGGGTATTTTTTAATGCAATCCATATGATAAAACTTCCCACATAGTGGCATAAGACATCGCTTCACATCCTTCTCATTTTCTTTACATACAAAGCAAGTATGAACACCTGAAAATATATGGTAATTTGTTGATTTATTTGGAGAAACACAATCACACTTAAAGAATTCACTAAAATGCTCAGAAACTTCATTTGTCAAGTCAACTTTGACCACAATCAGGGCAAAGCTTTTCCATATTCTTGTGCTTCCTTTTCTAATATCACAAAATAAGGCCTCAATACAAGTTTAACACTTGTACATATTACCTGTGTTCTTCAAATTTAATTTTAAATGGCTCCACCCTTGTCAAGACCTTTCTAGTACATGACAATAAGACTGTATTTGTGCAAAAGAGACAACATTACATGTCAGAAAAATACACTGTCGTATTAATATAGATATCATAGTGACTGTGGTACTTATGCCGATATGATAGTGACCAGGCATTATAACTAGCCAATAACGTAAGTTTCACCTTTGAAGGTCCCATTGGGCAGCACTGCTGCCGCATAGCGCCAGGGACCTGGGTTCAATTCCCACCTCTGGCGACTGTCTGTGTTGAGTTTCTCCGTGGGTTTCCTCCAGGTGCTCCGGTTTCCTCCCACAATCTAAAGATGTGCAAGTCAGGTGAATTGCCATGCTAAATTGCTCATAGTGCGAGGTGCATTCGTCAGGGGTAAATGTAGTGAAATAGGTTTGGGTGGGTTACTCTTTGGAGGGTCAGTGTGGACTTGTTGGGCCAAATGACCTGTTTCCACACTATAGGAAATCTAATCTAATCATGTTATGGCCCTACACAAAACTACTTGTGCTTCTTTACCCACTCCTTGACCACATTATATATATTATATTAATTATCATCCTATGTATTTAGGTTATTATTCCTACCACAAACTGTATCTAATCAACTGTATCTAATTTCTTAGCTGCAAAGTAGTTCCTATCAATGATACCCATTTTTACAGATATCATTTAATAGTCCTCCAATGTCATAAATTCATATATTGCAATAGTCATGAGGATTTTTTTTTGACTCAGCATATTAAAAACATTCCCTTCTTTTTGCGCCACCTAACTCTGACTTCACCTTTGTGGATTCTGATAAACCAATAATAAATGGTTCTGGTGCTATTATTGAATCCTCACCTCTCAATATATGCTATTTATTTGAATAGTTAGAGTTTGGAGATTTGGAGTATAATAGCTTTGTGCAACATCAAGTAGATTACAGTTGACAATGACTGTTATACTTCTAGCAAATTTCAGTATAAATAGCTCCATATGCAAACTTAACAGCTAACCTATTTTAAACTTCTTTTTCCTCCCTTCTGAAGCTTTAAGGAGTCTTTGTGTTCATCATGAACAAAGACAACTATTTTATAATTCCAGTGCCGTGAGAATTTGCCTATCCAGCAATACATCCCCTGCACCAGGTGGGATGCATCCTAGAATGTTAAAATAAGTAGCTAGAGAGATAGTGGATGTACTGGTAGCAATCTTTCAACAGTCCTTAGCTTCTGATAAAGTCCCAGAAGACTAGAAAAATGCCAATATAGCAGCTTTATTTAAAAAAGGGAGACAGAAACATAGGTAACTACAGGCCTACTAACTTGACATCTCTCATTGCGAAACTGTTAAGAGTTTATAATAAACATTGTAAATAGCAGAACATTTAGAAAAACAGAATATGACCAACTGAAGTCACATGGCGTCATGGAGGGGAAATGATGCCTGACAAATTTATTGGGATTTTTAAGGAAGTAACAAATAGGATAAGTAAAGGAGAAGCAGTGGATATAACATTTCTGGATTTCCAGAAGGCATCTGATGACATGTTAAGTTACATAATAAGAGCTCATGAAGTTGTAGTTCTGAAGAAAGGTCAACTTTTTTTTTGTCCACAGATGCTGCCAGATTTGCTGCGTTTCTCCAGCAATTTCTGTTTGGTTTGATAAAAATAGGGAAGTCTTGATAAAACTACACAAGGCAATTGTCAAAACACAACAGGATTACTATGAACAGTTTTAGGAGAAAGTGAGGACTGCAGATGCTGGAGATCAGAGCTGAAAATGTGTTGCTAGAAAAGTGCAGCAGGTCAGGCAGCATCCAGGGAACAGGAGAATCGACGTTTCGGGCTTATGCCCGAAACGTCGATTCTCCTGTTCCCTGGATGCTGCCTGACCTGCTGTGCTTTTCTAGCAACACATTTTCAGCTATGAACAGTTTTAGGCCCTTTATCTAAGGATAGGTATGCTGACATTGCAGGAAATTCTATGATGGTTCACTCAGCAGATCAGAGTATGGAGGGATTGTCTTATGAGGAGAGGTTGTGTAGGTTGGACTTGTACAAATTGGAGTTTAGCAGAATGAAAGGTCACTTTAATGAAATACACAAGATTATTATGTGACTTGACAGAGTAAATGCGGCGGAAAGGTTCTGGGCGAATCTAGGATTAGAGGGCATAGTCTCAAAAAAAAAGGAGTTGCCCTTCTAAGACAGAAATGAGGAAGATTTTCTCTTCTCAAAAGGTGTTGAACTTGGGGATTCTCTACCACAAAAGGTTGTGGAAGCTGGGAGGTTAAGCATAATCTGTCTACCTCAGCCTTGAGTATTAATCAGTAATGGAATTAAGGATTATAGAGAAAAAGCAGGAAAGTGAAATTGACAATTATCAGATCAGCTATGATGGAGCAGACTCATGCGTTGAATGGTCTGCTTCTGTTCATTTGTCTTAGGATTTGCCATAGGACTGCTGAACTTTAGGAGGGGTGGGAAGATTGTTAAAGGAATTCTATAGTATTAACACAATACAGGAGAGGAGCTCAGAAATAAAACATTGTTCAGGATGGGTATTTTATGCTTAATTGGTAAATAAACAGCGCATGCCAATCTCTTTACAGATAATGCACAGAATTACAAACAAAGTACAGCACAGAAATGGATCAAATGGTTCAGGCTGGTCTTTATACTTGACACGAATCACTTTCCACCTATCAGCATAACTTTCTATTCCTTTCTCTCTTAAATGCTCATCCAACTTCTCTTTAAATAAATCCACACTATTTGTCTCAAGTACTCTTTTAGGGTAGGAATAGGTCCAGTCAAGGATAGTAGTGGGAAGTTGCGTGTGGAGGCTAAAGAGATTGGGGAGACACTGAATGAATACTTTTCGTCAGTATTCACTCAGGAACAGGACATTGTTGCCGATGTGAATATTGAGTCACAATTAATTAGAATGGATGGCTTTGAGGTATGTAGGGAAGAGGTGTTGGAAATTCTGGAAAGGGTGAAAATAGATAAGTCCCCTGGGCCTGATGGCATTTTATCCTAGGATTCTCTGGGAAGCAAGGGAGGAGATTGCAGAGCCATTGGCCTTGATTGTTATGTCCTCGTTGTCTACAGGAATAGTGCCAGTAGACTGGAGGATAGCAAATGTGGTTCCCTTGTTCAAGAAGGAGAGTAGGGATAACCCTAGCAACTATAGGCCGGTGAGTCTCACTTCTGTTGTGGGCAAAGTCTTAGAGAGAATTGTAAAGGATAGGATTTATGAACATCTGGATAGGAATAACGTGATCAAGGATGGTCAGCATGGTTTTGTGAAGGGCAGGTCGTGCCTCACAAACCTTATTGAATTCTTTGAGCAGGTGACTAAGGAGGTAGACGACGGTAAAGCGGTAGATGTGTATATGGATTTTAGTAAGGCATTTGATAAGGTTCCCCATGGTAGGCTACTTTATGACTAATCATATAGCATAGAGATATGGAACATTTTCCTCGCTATAGTAGTGCAGGCTGTTGCGAAGTGCTTCAGAATAGATGTTGCATTTTCAGAGAAAAAGAGAGAAGTCAAATGTCATAGTATTTGTGAAGAGTGTAGCCAATGATGAAGAAACAGTGTGAAATAAATCACTTTATTTCCACTAAGACTAGTCATATAACTTATCACTGAATCACACAATGGTTGGAGCACAGGAGGTGGCTACTTAGTCTGACGTGTCTGTGTTGGGGAGCTATTCACCCCCTGCCATGCCCAGCTTTTGCCATGTAGCCTTTCACTTACTGTCCTTTCAGAGACCAATCCCATTTCGTCTTGAATGCTTGAATTGAATGCACTCTGCCCTACTCTGAGGCCACTCATTCCAGCTCCTGACCAATTGCTGCATGAAACCATTTTTGCTCATATCACTCTCATTTCTTCAGCCAATTACTTTCAATCTGTCCTTAACATTTGCATCAATGGGAATGGGATAGATCTTGGAGTTTAAGGATGAAGAACATTGTGCATCTGTAAAGAAGCAGGAGTCGCTATACAACCTAAGTTAGTTGCTTGTTCGTTTGTGTGTGCATATAAACCGTGCAATGAGTCTCATTTCTTTACTCAGCGAGTCGTGAGTTCATGGAATGTCCTGCCAGTAGCAGTGGTGGATTCTCCCTCTTTATGGGCATTTAAACGGGCATTGGATAGGCATATGGAGGATAGTGGGCTAGTGTAGGTTAGGTGGGCTTGGATCAGTGCAACATCGAGGGCCAAAGGGCCTGTACTGCGCTGTATTTTTCTATGTTCTATGTTCTTCATGGTAGCAAGCTACAAACTGTGTGTAAAAACTTTTCCTGAACTCTTTATTGGATTAATTAGTGACTTTACAATCATTAAGGCTCCTAGTTTCAAACTATCTATAGGTTGAAGTTCTATAGCTACCCAAACAAACTCTTATCATTTTAAAGACTGCTATTAGGTAAACTCTGAGCCTTCTTTTTTCCTTAAGAAATGAGTTTCAGCCTTAGGAAGGGAGGTAGAGAGAATTTAGCACACCATTTACAGTTTAACATCAATGTATTTTAAATTGCTATGAAAATATAATACAACATATCATTGTAGTATCAGTACAAATTTTACCTGTGGTACATTCTCTGCACGTGAATTTCCCTTCGGGCATTTTGGTTAAACCTAGGCACTTTAAATGGAAGGCGCCACAGCATTGTCCTTCGCATAGCAGTAACTCCCCAGTTTTCTCACACAGCTTTAGAATAGAGGGAAGAAAGCAAACTGTTGAAGATACCATTCTGAAAAGACAATGGATTGTCGCTATTTGTAACCAGCAAAATATAATCCAGTTGAAAAGTCAATAATTCCGATCCTTGTTTGGTGCTTTAAAGGGGAACAAAGTTTAAAAAAATCAGAATGTTCTACTGTTGCTTAAATACCTTTTAATCAAAACAAATGTTCCACCATTACATTTTTAAGTAAATAGCTTCAAGTCAAAGCTGCTTAGTTATTTAAAATTCCAACATGCTGGATAAGAAAGGGGTTGAAATAATGCATCCCCGATAATGCTGGCCAAATTTTGTTTAGATATAATTTGGACTTGGCAGAAAATGCAAGGTTACAAAATTGACTGAAGACGCAAAAGTAGGAAGATCTAGCAAGTTTGAGATGGTACATCCACAATACTGTTAGAGATCAAGATCCAGGTTTCTGTCCCAGCAACAGCAAAGCTACGGTGATATGGAACAATGCAGGGTATAGTTTAGGGCATAACAACATAAAGGAGCAGGAACAGGTAATTTAACCCCTCACATGGCCCCATTCCATAAAATCATGGCTGATCTGATCCTGATCGAGAACGTGGTGCTGGAAAAGCACAGGTCAGGCAGCATCTGAGGAGACGGTGAATCGGTGTTTCGTGCAAGAGCCCTTCATCAGGAATCTTGATCACATTCTTGACTCTGATTTTCAGCATCTGCAGTCCTCACTTTCTCCTCTGATCTGATCCTGATCTCAACTCTTCTTTATGCCAGCTCCTCGTAGACCTTAACTCCTCACTATTTTAAAAATCTGCTCGAATCTTTCAGTGATCTAGCCTCTAGCCATACACTACCCCCGTGAGAAGAATTCCTTCACATCTCAGTTTCAAATGTGTGTCATTATGTCCCCTATTCGAAATTCCCTATATCATGAAAAATCTTCTCAATAATGGAAGACCTCTATCATTATTCTTATTTAAGTTAAAGACATTGGTTTGAGACCCAAGTTGTACTTTCCTCCAAATGAGTTTGAAACTCTCATTGTGGGGACCATGCGAATGCCCCCCACAAAAGGATCCTCAACTATTAATCCCCCCCTCACTACACATTACTAAATCTAAAATACCTCATTTAGGCAAGTGCAGTGCATTCCATTAAACTCTTGACTTGTGGCCTTGTAGATGGTTAATAGATTTTGGGGAGGTGGGGCTGAGTTATAAATTGCAGAGTTTCCTGCTTCTGACCTCTCATGCAGTCACAGTATTTATATAGCTGGGCTAGTTAAGTTTCTGATTAATGGTAACTCAGAGAATGTTGATGTTCAAGAATTCAGGGTGGATGCAGTTGGATGTTGGAAGGAAAAGACTGAGAAGAAAGGAGGGCAAGCATGGGAAAGAGAGGGAAAGAGAGACATTTTCAAAAGGAGAACAAGGGAAAGTGGAGGGGTAAGGAATTGATATTGTTTGGTAAATAATCTTGATGAGCTTATTACAATCTTCACGTTCACTTTTAGCTGTGCACGTGCACTGTTATACAATAATTAGAATTGTACCCCACAGAGAACACCCTGGCACATGAAATCTTCACTATAAGATGCATGCAAGAGTGGATATGCATCAAATTTAAAGAGATTACACATTGTAACAAGTCAGACAAGCACAACAAACAGAAATTACAGGGAACACTGGATGAGGGTGGACTGCAGGGCAGGGGGTTTTAGGATTATTGACAGAAGCAGTCATGATGTTCCAAAATGTACACATAAATGGATAGAGGAACCTAGATAACACAGATATAGCAAATTAAATGAGAACACTGTACAGGGGTCAAAGTCCTGGAACTTCCTTCCCAACAGCATTTGGGTGTACAGACACTATAACAAATTGCAGAGATTCTTGGCTGTGATTCACCACCAACTTCTCTAGAACATTTACAGATAGGAAATAAATGCTGGCCTAACCAGCAACACGCAAGAGTCATACAGCATGGAAACAAACCCTTCGGTCCAACTAGTCCACACCGACCACGTTCCCAAGCTAAACTAGTCCGACCTGCCTGCATTATGCCCATATCCTTCTAAACCTTTCTCATTCATGTACATGTACAAATTTCTTTTAAATATTGGAACTGTACCTGCATCCACCACTTCCTTCCCCAGTTCAATCCACACACTAAACACTGTGCAGAAAAAGTTGGCCTATATGTCCTTTTTAAATTTTTCTCCTCTCATCTTAAAAAATATGCCTCCTAGATTTGAACTTCTCTACCTTGAAAAAAATACCTTTGCTATTCACCTTATCTATGACTCTCACAATTTTATAAACCTCGATAAGGTCACCCCTCAACTGCTACACTATAGTGAAAAGCGTCCTGGCCTATCCAGGCATTTTTATGACTCAAACCTTCCATTCCTGACAACATCCAGGCAAATCTTTCCTGAACCCTCTCCAGTTTAAAAACTGGTCCTCACCCTCACACTTTTTCCTTTGATTCCTTCCACTTCCTACAAACCAAAGGGGTGGCTATGGGCACCCACATGGGTCTGAGCTATACCTGTCTCTTTGTAGGGTACATGGAACTTCTTCCACAGCTACACTGGCACTGTCCCTCAACTTTCCCTCCACTACACGAGGAGCTCTAACAGTTCATCAACTTCACCTAAACCTTCCACCCTGACCTCAAATTCATTTGGATCATCTCTGACATCGCCCTACCCTTCCTGGACCTCTCGGTCTACATCTCCGGTAACCTACTCAGCATTGACATCTATTTCAAACCCACCGACTCCCACAGCTACCTTGACTAGACCTCCTCTCATCCGTGCTCCTGCAAAAAATGCAATCCCATGCTCCCAAATCCTCTGCCTCCGCCGTAACTGCTCCCAGGATGACAGATTCCACTCCAGGACATCCAAGATGTCCTCCTGCTTCAAGGACCATAATCTCCCCTCTCCCGTGATTAATAATGGCCTCAATCTCATCTCCCCCATTCCCCGCACCTCTGACCTCAAACCCCCACCCCCACCCCCAAAAACAATAAGGAGAGAGCTCCCACTCCATTCTCACATATCACCCCACCAATCTCCAAATCCAATGCATCATCCTCCACCATTTTTGCCACCTGCAGTCAGACCCCACCAAAACGATATTTCCTTCCCCACCCCATCTGCTTTCCATAGGGACCGTTCACTCTGCGACTCCCTCGTCAGTTCCACACTCCTTACCTGGCACCTTTCCCTGCAAGTGCAAAACCTGCCCCTACACCTTCCCTCTCACCTCCATCCAAGGTCACAATCATTCCAAAGTCAGCAGAGATTCACCTGCACTTCTTCCATTGCATCTGTTGCTCTAATGTTTTCATGTCAGAGAGACCAACTGCAGACTCAGGGACCAGTTCCTGGAGCATCTGTGCTCTGTATGCTCCAATCAACACCACCTTCTGGTTACCAGCCATTTCAACTCCTCCTCCCACTCCCTTGGCGAAATGTCAATCCTGGGCCTCCTCCACTGTCAAAGTTAAACCAAACACAAACTGGAGGAACAACATCGTACATTCTGCCTCTGGAGCTTACAGCCCAATGGCTTCGACATAGAGTTCACCAACTTTAAAATCTCCTCACCACAACCTTAACCCATGTCCAGCACTTCCTCTCCTCCCCGCTTCCTTGACCTGACTTAACCTGTTCATCTTCCTTCTCACCTATCCACACCGCCCCTTCCACAGTCCAATCACAATAACCCCTTACCTGCCACCACCTGTCACCATCCCAACTACATTTCATCTAGCCCCACCCCACCCCCTCTATTCATTCCTCAGGTTCCCTACCCCTTCCCAGTCCTGACGAAGGGTCCTGACCCAAAACGTCCACTTTCCTGCTGACTGACCTGCTTCACCTTTCCAGCTTCACATTTTATTGACTCTGACTTCCAGCATCTGCAGTCCTTACTATCTCCAGTTTAATAATACTTTTCCTATAACAGGGCGACCAGAATTGGGCACAGTACTCCAGAAGAGGTCTCACTAACATCCTGTACAACCTCAATAATGACAACCCAACTCCTATACTCAGTGGTCTGAGCAATGAAGGCAAACGTGCTAAACGCCTTCTCAACCACCCTATTCATCTGTGATGCAAATTTCAAAGAATTATGTATCTGAACCCCAAGGTTTTTCTGTTCTACAACACTACCTAGGGCCCCAATAATTGTATAAGTTCTGCTCTTGTTTGTCTTGAGAAAGAATAAGAAAAACAATACAAACAACTCAAAGCTAAAACTGGGGTCCTGCGTTTGTCACAATCAGAGTCATAGAGATCTATGTGCAGAAAAAAGGCCCTTCAGCCCTCCGGGTCTGTTCCAGTTAAAAGCAAGCACCTAACTTTGACATCCCATTTTTCAGCACTTGGCCCATAGCCTTGAATGCCTTGGCATCGTAAGTGCACATCTTACTAGTTTTTAAATGTTATCAGGGTTTCTGCCTCTACCACCACAACATTTTGGATTGAAGCTAAGTTGTAGACAGAATAAATAAACTTGGAACATCTATGAAAGTATAAATATTTGGAGACAGTAATGCAGCAGCAGAACCCATTCAGGCAGAACTGTGTCAGTGAGTTCACTAGTGAATAAGATTCAAGGCTCTCAGAGGACTGAAGAGTGAAGAGTCAACTATGAACCTACACAGGCTGGTCCCGTAGTTCCACAAACTTGCGTAGTGACCACAGGAGTTAGCAGTGAACAGAAGCAGACATGGTACCAGCAGAAGAACTATGACCAACAGAAATGACACCTGAGGAAAACACAAGTGAGATGCACAGTTCCAGGGAAGGATGATGGACAAAGTCACAGGATTGTTTCAGGCGAGAAAGTTGGCCTGATGAATAACTTTACCCAAGGGAAGAATACAAAAAATTGGGGTGATTACACACAAGATTGGGAACATTGTTGAAGCTCGAGAAAAATGTCCAACCATGACTCAAAAAGGAGTTTTTAATCTTGAAGGCAGGGTGGCAGAGCACAGTCACAGCAATCAAGGCTTAGTATGCAGTCATTGAAGTTATTTCAGAATTAAAAATTACATTTGATTCTGTTTCCATAGTGTTTAGAGGTAGAAATCCACTTTTTCATGAATATTTGAGAGAAAAATGTTTCATGATTTCAATGCTGAATGGCTGAGCTCTAATGTTGAGACTGCGCTCTTTTACTCACTAAAAGTAGTAGCTTCGTTTGAACTCTGTTGTATTTTTGGGGGATTTTTAATACATCAACCATAAGACCAACTAAACTCAAATGATTTTAGGTTGAGCTTAAGCAACTTTTTATGCAGTCACAAAAGATACTACGTTGGAGTCCAGTCGTGTTTTTAGAGGAACATGGGAGCTTGCTATGCATAAATTGGCTTATCTTCCTACACTGCACCAATGGCTGTTCTTCAAAATCATTTCATTGGCTGTAAGCACTCTAGGTTACCTACAGGTGCAAAACAAATATATAAGGGCAAGTTTTTATTTTTATCCTTAATCCAAAAGAACAGAGTAGTCCAAAAGGCAAAAAGAAAACTAGAAAATCAAATATAAAACTTCCAACTAGTGAATGGAGTACATGAAGAGCACACAAAGCCTGAAGATGGAAAATGTGTTCTGTGCTAGTAGCTTTAATTTGTGTTTTGGAGAACAATCAGTTCAAAAAGCAAACTCAATAAACTGAGGTAAGAGGTATAAAGATATAATCAGAGCATTGAACAATAATGGGAATAATAGATATACAACATCATCGCAACTTTTAAGAAAAATGTTGATGAAACATTTGAAGCAGATGATATGGACAGAGCAAGGGACTGAACTGTTTTGGATTTTCTAATAAATTTTTATCTTATAGTTAGCAAAAGCACAAGGAACAGCCTCCCTTCTGTTCAAGAAAAAAATCCAGCTCACAACTTGATTCAGAAGTAGATGGAACCATTGAGTTTGTGAAAACTTAAAAAGGTAACTCAACAGAATCACCTCATCTTGCATGACATAGGTATGCATATTTCAAAGAAACCAAGATGGATTCTAATCAGCTAAATAGTAACAGAATACAGACAAGAATGTAGGGGTTGACAAGCTCACAAGCAGCATTTGCTTTACATAACAGAGCAATATCAGAACTTAGCTAAAGCGTTCCAGGGGCAAGATTGTCTCGGTGAGTCTAGCTGTTAGTGAAGAGTTATACTTGTTAATGCAGTGTTTGGAGCGCAGGGAGCACAGAGCCAAGAAAGGATCAACCAGGACGGAAGCAGCCGTTGAGAGAGTCCACGATGGTGCAGCTTTGGAGAGGATGATCAAGGCCAGATCATCAAAAGTGGAGAATTGTAGTATGTTGTGAGGTTTAATGAGTCTAATTACCCACCATGTCATGAACGTCTAGGGAAATTGCTGAGAAATCTGTGGATTTGTCTCTGTGTGGTAGTCTGTCACAGTCTACTACCTATGTTTACCACATGTTAATTCTGGATGTTAAAATATACGTATTATATAGGTTGCATTACTCTCCTAACCTTGTATAGTGGAGTTTATTGTTTTTCATTTGGAACCATGGAATGTTGTGGACTTATTCTCTTAGTGTGTCCTTTGGATCTAAAATAAAAATTACTTGTCCCTAGCCAAACTGTAACAAACTTGTTAGTTTGGTCCAGGACCAGAACAAAGTACAAAATTCTTTCATGATACTTTATCCTGTTGGTGGAGAAAGTGAGGAATGCAGATGCTGGAGATCAGAGCTGAAAATGTGTTGCTGGAAAAGCGCAGCAGGTCAGGCAGCATCCAAGGAACAGGAGAATCGACGTTTCGGGCATAAGCTCTTCTTCAGGAATGAGGAAAGTGTGTCCAGCAGGCTAAGATAAAAGGTAGGGAGGAGGGACTTGGGGGAGGGGCGTTGGAAATGCGATAGGTGGAAGGAGGTCAAGGTGAGGGTGATAGGCCGGATTGGGGTGGGGGCGGAGAGGTCAGGAGGAAGATTGCAGATTAGGAAGGCTGAGTCGACCACGTCTGGGGGGAAATTGCGGTCTTTGAAGTACGGTATTGGAACTGGTCCTCCTGGGAGCAGATGCGGCGGAGACGAAGGAATTGGGAATATGGGATGGCGTTTTTACAGGGGGCAGGGTGGGCCCCTGTAAAAACGCCATCCCGTATTCCCAATTCCTTCATCTCTGCCGCATCTGCTCCCAGGAAGACCAGTTCCAATACCGTACAACCCAGATGGCCTTCTTCTTCAAAGACTGCAATTTTTCCCAGACGTGATCGACAATGCCCTCCACCGCATCTCCTCCACTTCCCGCTCCTCCGCCCTTGAGCCCCGCCCTTCCAACCGCCACCAGGACAGAATCCCACTGGTCCTCACCTACCACCCCACCAACCTTCATGTACAGCATATCATCCGCCATCATTTCCGCCACCTCCAAACGGACCCCACCACCAGGGATATATTTCCCTCCCCTATCAGCGTTCCGAAAAGACCACTCCCTCCGTGACTCCCTACTTGCGGAACGTTTCAGAGAACACCTCTGGGACACCCGGACCAACCAACCCAACCACCCCGTGGCTCAACACTTCAACTCCCCCTCCCACTCCACCAAGGACATGCAGGTCTTTGGACTCCTCCATCGTCAGACCATAGCAACACGACGGTTGGAGGAAGAGCGCCTCATCTTCCGCCTAGGAACCCTCCAACCACAAGATGTGGCCTCCTCTATATTGGGGAGACAGGCTGCCTACTTGCAGAACGTTTCAGAGAACACCTCCCCTCCCCCCACCTTGTCTCAGTCAAATCCCTCGAACTCAGCACCGCCTTCCTAACCTGCAACCTTCTTCCTGACCTCTCCGTCCCCACCCCACTCCGGCCTATCACCCTCACCTTGACCTCCTTCCACCTATCGCATTTCCAACGCCCCTCCCCCAAGTCCCTCCTTCCTACCTTTTATCTTAGCCTGCTGGACACACTTTCCTCATTCCTGAAGAAGGGCTTATGCCCGAAACGTCGATTCTCCTCTTTATCCTGTTGGTCTCTTGTAGATACTGATTCACTTGCTGCACAGCTCCTATTTTTCTCTCAAATAGTTGTTTGAAAGTAAATGAGGCAGTAATCAATATGTAAATAGTTCCAATTCACATATTTTACTCGTAAATATCAAACTGAGATAATGACCAATTCTAAAGGTATAGGACATCACTATGTTAAAGGGAGAATATTGCCAAGTTGATTAAGCAAACAACAGAAATTTATATATTGACCAATTTTGCAAAGAGCTCCTCCAGTGCTTACTTTGGAGGCAATAGACTGATAATGGAAATTCTTGATTCAACTAGGTTTTTAGGTTTAACTTCAGTTGGTTTGAAACTACCTATCGAATTAACTCATTGGTAAATGCATCATGTATTGACAGACCAAGGTACACGGACCAGGAAAATCCCAAGTTGTTCTGCATCTGCCAGCCTTTGCTAGATTTGGAGTTTTATGGCAACAACCTTCAATATTCTACAGATAGAAAGAAAGAGATGAGAAAAATGACAGCACACTTCCTGACCGGAAAATCTTTTCAATCACCTCAGCTGAAGTACAATCTCAATTTTCTTATGCCGTAGAGATCATCCAATCACACATTTTAGGAGTTACTTCGCAGAATTTCAGACAACTGACATTTATTTTCTACACCACGGATGTACAGCATAGTACAAATTAGGTTAAAAGTGAATTCATTTTGTTCTGTTTTACACAGCCAGTGATGGACATGTTTCATGTTTGTCTCCAGTATCTGGCACTTCCAGCTTGACTAAATTGGTTGCTCCTTACAATTTAGTACATACCTAGTTTACAGAATGGATATTTGCCTAGCGAACTGTTGAGCTGTAGGGATACAGAAGGTCCACCATTTGTATGTTTAATTAGCATCTGATAGCCCTTCAGCAGTGCAAGAATGCCTATTGGGCTTGCAGTCATTGTAATCTCAGTGTCGGCTTCTGTTCATTTTGCAGTATCACATGATGGCAGAGAGCAGATGCTGTTACTAATTAGCTGGTTGTGAGTTTTAATATGCAATCCATTAATAGAGGATGTCTACTTACAATGCCAACATGATTTATGCGGTGGTAATGGCAGCATTTAAAAAGATGAATGAAATTTTTCCTTACCATTGTCTATTAATTTCATTTTATCATAGTTAATACAAAGCTGCTAAAACAAACTTTCATTAATTATTAACTGAAGTAGCATCACAGTCTTTACTGTAGTTTATCAAGCTATTCAACAGATTTTCATTAGAGTAACCAAATCACATTTGCAGAGATCATTCTTTTCAAAGGGGAACAATATTCTGATTTTGTTAGGTGGTTCATTAGCTTACAAAAAGTCTTCTCTGAATTGGTGCTGAAGGATCTGTTAAGCCACCTGAGATAGACAACAGGGGCCTTGGTTTAATGTTTTATACAGAATGTAGCATCTCTGATTAGAGTCATAGAGATGTACAGCATGGAAACAGACCCTTCGGTTCAACTCGACCATGACAACCAGATTCCTAAACTAATCTAGTCCCATTTGCTAGCACTTGGCCCATATCCCTCTAAACCCTTCCTATTCATATACGCATCCAGATGCCTTTTAAAAGATGTAATTTTACCAGCCTCCACCACTTCCTCTGGCAGCTCATTCCATTGACTCAACAGGGAGAAAGTGAGGTCTGCAGATGCAGAGTCATTCCATTGACTCAACACCCTTTTCATGAAAACGTTGCCCCTTAGGTCCCTTTTATATCTTTCTCCTCTCACCCTAAACCTATGCCTTCTAGTTCTCGATTCCCCTAATCCAGGGCAAAGATCTTGTCTATTTATCCTATCCATGTCCCTCATGATTTTATAAAGGTCACTGCTCAGCCTCCGATGCTCCAGGGAAAACAGACCCAGCCTATTCAGCCTCCCCCTTTAGCTCAAATCCTCCAACCCTGGCAATATTCTTGTATATCTTTTCTGAACCCTTTCAAGTTTCACAACATCCTTTAGATAGGAAGGAGACCAGAATTGCATGCAATATTCCAAAAGTGGCCTAACCAATAGCCGCAACATGACCTCCCAACTCCTATAGTCAATGCTCTGACCAATAAAGGAAAGCATATTAAACACCTTCTTCGCTATCCTAATGACCTGTGACTTTACTTTCAAGGAATTATGAACCTGCATTCTAAGGTCTCTTTGTTCAGCAACATTTGTAACATATGTCCTCAGTGCTGCATTTTAGCATCAGTCTAGATTTTTGTCTCAAGCCTCAAAAGTGGGACTGAAATCTCTAACCTTCTGTCCCATACACAATGAACCACCAACTGAGCTAAGATGTAAGCAACAGCATAAACCACTATCAGCAAATTTTACATATCATACCTGGCAGACATTTTCTTTCTTTGCAGCCCCTCCACCACGTTCCACTTGTGATTTCCTTGATGTTGATAAAAACAGATCTAAGTCATTTTCATCTGCAGAGTCTGGCTGAGTATCATTCTGTATGGTTGGTATAGGATGACAACCATTAAAAAAAAGGACAATTCAGTGACACTTGTACACTTCTCATTTGGAAATAGTAGAATGACAAAAATCTTTGCACAATACCTGTTTTGTTTTGACTCCTCAGACAACAAAAGATGTTATGCATTTAATTATAATTAGGTGAATGCCTTGGCCTTTTTTGAAAATTCGTCAAAGTTCATGGAAACAACCATTTTTAAAGGGAAACATTGTCAGACTTGTTGCTAGCAGAAAATGATTTAAAAATTTCTTTATTTTGGTGCCAATATAGATACTGAAACATTTACATTTCTATTGATAGAATCAGTTGTTTTTAAGAATTAAAACACGAAAGGACTACCAGGAAAGAAAGAAAGAAAGCCATTCAGGCTAATAGAAAAATAAGACTTGGATGTAGAATTAAAAGTAATAAGAATATTGCTCATTATTTTTATGCATTCGTTTGTGAAAAACAATAAAGTGGTACAAGTATGTCCAGTAGTATACAGCCATGCTCATGAAATAGCCAACACTACAGAGTAATGCATGGTTATTATTCATTGTCAATATGGGTACATCTTTCTTGATAGCATTAGATACCAGACACAGCTAGAGATAGACTGCAGAGAATCCATTTTTGTGAAATCTCCAGCATCACAAATGCAAGACTACAGACAATTTGTAATCACCCCTCAATTTGTAGTTATGCCTCCTCGTACAAGCTGATGTCATCATCCTAGGAAAGAGACTTTCACTGTCCACCCTATCTAATCCTCTGATCATCTTGTATGTCTCTATCAAATCCCCTCTTAGCCTTCTTCTCTCCAATAAGAACAGACCCAAGTCTCTCAGCCTTTCCTCATAAGACCTTCCCTCCAGACCAGGCAACACCCTAGTAAATCTCCTCTGCACCTTTTCCAATTCTTCCACATCCTTCCCGAAATATGGCAACCAGAACAATACACAATATTCCAAGTGTGGCCACACTA
>NC_057723.1:77116650-77129144 GCF_004010195.1 Chiloscyllium plagiosum
CATTTAGCTGCATTGAACTCCATTTGCCACCTCGCAGCCCAATTCTGCAGTTTATCCAAGTCCCCCTGTAACATTCTTCCAAAATGTCCACTACTCCACCGACTTTAGTGTCACCCACAAATTTACTAATCCATCCACCTATGCCTGTATCTAAGTCATTTATAAAAATGACAAACAGCCGTGGTCCCAAAACAGATCCTTGTGGCACACCACTAGTAACTGGACTCCAGGCTGAATATTTTCCATCAACCACAACTCGCTGCCTTCTTTCAGAAAGCCAGTTTCTAATCCAAACTGCTAAATCACCCTCAATCCCATGTCTCTGCATTTTCTCCAACATCCTACCAAATCAAAGGCTTTACTGAAGTCCATGTACACCACATCAACTGTCCTATCGTCATCTACATGCTTGTTCATCTTCTCAAAAAACTCTATGAGGTTTGTGAGACACAACCTGCCCTTGACAAAACCATGTTGACTATCTGAAATCAAATTGTTGTTTGTTAGATGATTATAAATCTTATCTCTTAAAATCCTTTCCAAAACCTTTCTTACAACAGAAGTAAGGCTCGCTTGTCTATAATTACCTTGGCCATTTCTACTGCCCTTTTTGAACAAGGGCTGAAGAAGGGCTTATGCCCGAAATGTCGATTCTCCTGCTCCTTGGATGCTGCCTGACCTGCTGCGCTTTTCCAGCAACACATATTTCAGTTCTGATCTCCAGCATCTGCAGTGCTCAGTTTCTCCTTCTTGAACAAGGGCACAACATTTGCAATCCTCCAGTCCTCTGACACTAAATCTGTAGACAATGACGACTCAAATATCAAAGCCAAAGGCTCTGCTATCTCCTCCCTAGCTTTCCAGAGAATCTTCAGATAAATCCCATCCGGCCCAGGGGACTTGTCTACTTTCACTCTTTCTAGAATTGATAACACCTGTTTGTAACTAACCTCAATCCTTTCTAGTCTAATATCGCATATCTCAATCTTCTCCCATTCTATGCATCCTAATTCTTGCCTAACTGCATTATAATTGCCCTTGCCCCATTGATAACTCTTGACCTGTGGCATGTACCTATCCCTTTCCATCGCTAAACTAAACGTAACTGAATTATAGTCACTCTCTCCAAAGTGCTCACCTACAACTAAATCAAACACCTGGCCTGGTTCACTAACAAGCACCAGATCCAGTGTGGCCTCCCCCCTTATCGGCCCTTCGACATACTGCGTCAGGAAACCCTTCTGTACACATTGAACAAAAACTTATCCATCCGACATACTAGAGTTATAGCATTTCCAGTCAATGTTGGGCAAGTTAAAGTCCCCCATAATGACCACCCTTTTCCTTTCATCCTACCCAGAATAATTTTGCCAATCTTCTCTTCCACCTCCCTGGAACTCTGCGGAGACCTTTAAAAAATTCCAAGCAGTGTGACCTCTCCTCTCCTGTTTCTAACCACAGCCCACAGCTACATATTGTACCATTTTACTCTTACTTATCAAACTGATGTAAGGGGATACTGACAGTACTATTAACTAGCACTTATGCACCAATAATCTGCTCATTAATGCTCAAACTCAATTTGTATACCATGAGAAACAATCAGCTCCAGACTTATTTTAGTCTTGGTCCAGACACACAAAGAAAGCTAAATTCCGGAAATGAAGTGAGTGATTGCCCTTGACAAGAATATAAGAAATTGGAGCAGAATTGGCCATTCACCCTTTCAAGTCTGCTCCACTATTCTAGATAATCATGGCTGATCTGGCCCAGGGCTCAACTCCACTTTCTTGTCAGCTCCTCACAGCACTCACTTAATATTCGCAAATATTTAAATCTTCATGAAATACTTGCAGGAATCCAACCAACCACAACTTGTTGCGGTAGAGAATTCAACGCATGCACAATTCTGAGAGAAAAACTTCCTTCTCAACTCAGTTTTAAATCAGTGTCCACTTATTCTCTAACTATGGTCTCTATTTTGAGATTTCCCCATTAATGGAAATATCTTTTCAACTTCTATCATGTCAAGACCCCTCAGAATTTTATATACTTCAATAAAATCAAGGAATTATTTGACAAAGAATGGCTTTAAGTGGGGGCAGCAAAAAGTCAATCAAGGCATTCATAATTGGTTGAAATCTTACCTAGCA
Organism: Chiloscyllium plagiosum; assembly: GCF_004010195.1. NCBI lineage: Eukaryota > Metazoa > Chordata > Chondrichthyes > Orectolobiformes > Hemiscylliidae > Chiloscyllium > Chiloscyllium plagiosum. The sequence goes on from NC_057723.1 coordinate 77,118,804, forward strand.
AAAGGGAAGCTCTGAGAGAGCGTAAACTCAAGAGATGTATCTTCCAACCTTCTTCCAGATTAAACATTAAGCTCAAATACATTAGATCATAAACTTTGCCCTGCTTTATTTCCCTTTTCTTTGCTGGCCTTGGCTTTTCTTGAGTTTTCATTCATTTTTGTATTTGGATGGCAACTGTTCATGATTCTGTCATTCAAACCGCCTTTAGATGCATATTCTGTTTTGATCTCTCTTCTAATATCATTGTCTTTGGTCTTTCACCATGAATCTTTTTTCTCATTTAATATTTCCTGACTTTCATTCTGTCACAGAGCTTCACTGTTATTGTTTATCCCATCCTCCCTCCTTTCATATGCTTAAAACCTACTGCAGCACATCTCTAACTTTTCCCAATTCTGATTCAAAGTCACCAACCTGAAACACTGGGCTTAATTTTTGTCTTTACCTGCAGCAAAGTTGGTGGTAGAGGAGGGGCCACTTAATCCAATGGGCAGGAGCTGGTTGGGCACAATGCTAAATCCATGGGGGAAGACCGCTGGATTAAATTACTTACAGTGTGGAAACAGGCCCTTCGGCCCAATAAATCCACACCGACCCGTCGAAGCGCAACCCACCCAGACCCATTCCCCTACACATTTATCCCTTCACCTAACACTACGGGCAATTTAGCATGGCCAATTCACCTAACCTGCACATTTTTGGATTGTGGGAGGAAACCGGAGCATCCGGAGGAAACCCATGCAGACACGGGGAGAACGTGCAAACTCCACACACAGAGAGTTGCCTGAGGCGGGAATTGAACCCGGGTCTCTGACGCTGTGAGGCAGCAGTGCTAACCACAGTGCCACCGTGGCCTGATGATGTTTCCACATTGATACAAATTGAGATTCTTGAGGGCAATTAACACCCGCTTAATGGGCTTTTCCCACCATCATCAGCATTAATCCTGACATGCTTTCTGGTAGGTTTCTGAGGATGGGGGAGTCTGTTGTTCAAAAGCACCTATTGCTTGTTTAAGGAACTTGACATCAGGAAAAGTTAGGACCCACTGACAATCACTCCAATGCATTGCCTTTCCTGCTGATGTCTCTGCCTGCAACCTCCTTCCTGGAGTCAACCACTTGTACTCTAGTCCCTTCTTACTCCCAAGGCCTCTGTTAGGTGTAGTATTAGTACCATCCATCACCTCATTGGGAAGGAAGAGTACAAAAGTACTGCCAGCCTCTAGATGGCTGGCAGCTATTGGCATTTGGACTTTCCTCAATCCTAAGGAAAGGCCCAAGAATGGTTGGTTAAGTAGGTGTTTAGCACATGATGCAGTGAGCTTCCTGAAATAGGGATCTCACCAGTTTTTCATCTGGTGCTCAAGGCCACACTGTCAGACCTGCTGAGTACTTTTAGTTTCTATTCCAGATTTTACTTTTGCATAAATAATGTTCATGATAGATGAGGCATGGAATTTGAAGTAAGCTCTGAACTGGACAGATGCTGAGCTTTAGCACAATCTGGCTTAAACTGATGAGCAGTCAGGAAGGATGACAAGAGTCAGTGGCAGCCATGGAAAAACATATCTTCAGTTACCTTGATAGTTATTTGCAGAAATCCAAGTTTTAAGAATAAGTTATAAGGGTATTACTGGCAAGGTTGGCATTTATTTCCCTGAGAAAGTACTAACAGGTTTCTCCTGAAACCCTTATGACTCATATGCTAAATCAAAATGGTACAGAGCTTGAAGGTGAACTTGGGAAATTATAAAGCTCCCATTGCTGTTGTCCTTTCAGGTGGTGGGGTTTGCATTTGGGGAGGTAATGCCAAAGAAGCCAGCGTTGCTGAAATATATTTTAAATATTTTGTGTACTACAGCCATATTATACAAATAATGGAGAGAACAGATGCTTAAACTGGTGGATGGGGCACCAAATAAACAGACCTCTTGGTCCTAGATGGTACTGAGGTGCTGTAATTGCATCAAAGGGAGTAGCTGGTATTCCATCACATCTCTGACTTGTCCTTGCAGATGATGGAAACTCTGGAGAGTCAGGATGAGATCCTCTTATTTCAAAATACCTCCTTCAATCAGCTCCACCAGCCATGGCACTCATGTGGTTGCTTCTGTTGGAATTCTCAACACTGGTGACTCCCAGGATGTTAGTGGCCAGGTATCTGCCCGAGCTTGAACGGTGTGCAGTCCTGCTGCATGGCACCATGTCTATCCAGATGTTATGCATTTTTTGAATTAAACGAAAGCCTGGGGGACAATAGTTTCCTGATGCATTCTCAATGCCAACACCTCAACCAGAGTAGACTTTCCAACCAGCAAGAACACTTTTCTCACGCAGTATATATTGCTGTTCTCTGTGAAATTTGGTATTCTTGTACCTTTTATGATTAATGCAACATGATAAGCTTTAACAGTGTGTCTCTCTTTATAGCAATACTCATGATCTTGTCCAGTTAAAGAAATTACTTTTCCCACATGTTAGAGTTTGGGCTGCATGTATAGTTTTTCACAAACACTAATTCCATCACAGACTTTCAATATCAATTTCTATTTAAATTATATCACTTAGAACTGCCGTCTTTTAATTGTAAATTGTATTGCTGTGCTTGCACTTGTAACTGTTTTTTACAGAGATTATATAGAATTACATTTTCTGATTAGCACTTCAACATGATTTTAATGTTTTACATTTTACTGATAGCTCTATTAAATTGATTTGTGGTCATCCGTGCCAGACAATCCACTCAAATTAAAGCAAAGGGTGGATGCTGGAGATCTGAAATAACAACAGGAAGTGCTCAGGAAACTCAGCAGGTCTGGCAGCATTTGCAGAAAGAAGAGGAGTTCATGTTTCAAGTCTAATATGATTCTTCAGAAGTGCTGCAGTTCCAAAGCTCCTTTCATGTATGTCACTGCCTATTTCAAAATTGCAGCAACATGTTATTGGTTTCTTCTGATGGTTTTTGTTGAAGTTATGTTACACCCTTCTTGGGAATTACATTGTTTATTCTATCTTTTTGTATCTTCATCATATTAATGCTGTTCCCATGTGGACTCTATTCCAGCAGCATTGTTCAGCAATATTTAGTCTCCTTACTACACAGTAATTTCTCTTCAGCAGTCTTAACGCATAGCTTTCTAAATTTTGTCAGGGCAACCAAATGATTTGTCTCCCATAGTCAAGCATGTAGCACATTTGCCTTTCCAATCTTGGTAACAAGTGTAGAAAATGTTACAATGCTCTCTTTAAATATATTCTCATTAAAATAAAAAAGTAATACCTTTTTCTCATTTATAGATCTGAGACGACTTTGGTTCCTATTGGATGTTGATGTTTGTCGAAGTCTCTTCTCATTTTTACAACTTGTTCTTCTGCTAGAGATGCTGTTTTCACCTAAAAAATAGAGAGAAAAAGTATAGTTGTGAGATGTGAAAGTCAGCTAGAATCAGACCTGTAAGTTTGCTAAAAGTTTCTATCCTTTTAGTTTCACTGATTGCATTATTTATCTTTCTACTACATGTGAGATATAACAAATAAAAGAATAAACATTTCATGAACTAAATCAATAAGGAGGATTCAAAAAGTTCAATCTCAAAATCACAAACTCTATGTACAGTTGGTTCTGATATAACGCAATAGCTCTGTTCTTGTAGATCTCATGTTATGAGAAAATCACACAATAGCCGTGCCACTTAAACTAATGGGGTTGGAATCGCATCATAGCCATTACAGGTAAGGAAAGTTCGCCTTCTACAAATAATGGTCCAAATTCTTTAATCGCGATAAAGCCAATTGGCATTGAAGAAATATGCATTATAGCAGAACTGTCATGACTGGCACAAATGAAGATGGTAGTCATCATTGAAAACTAATCATCGCAGCCAGAGGACGTAATTGCCTAAACACTGCTGAATAAACTTTATTTCAGCCTTTCAACACATAGGGGATATCTGTTTTTTGACTATTAGGGTCCAAAAAATGAAACTGCATTACAACTGGCCATCTTAACAAGAAGGAGTTAAGACCATAAGATACAGAAGCGGAATTTGACCATTTGGCCTATCGAGTCTGTTCCACCATTTGATCATGGATGCTATGCCATTTCCCTGCCTTCTCCGTGTAACCTCTGACCACTTACTAATCAAGAAGGTATTTCTGTCTTAAATAAACCCAAAGACCTAGCTTCCACAGCCTTTTGTGGCAAGAGTTCTGCAGTTTCACCACCTTCTGGCTGAAGAATACTCTCCTCACCTCAGTTCTAGAGGGTTATCCCTTCACTCTGAGGCTCTGTACTCTAGTCCTAGTCTCTGTGACTCGTGAAAACATCTCCACGTCCACGCTATCCAGGCCTCTCAGTATTCTGTTAAGTTGCAATCAAATTCCCCTTCATCCTTCTAAACTCCATTGAGTACAGACCCAGAGTCATCAACCACTCCTCATATGACTACTCCATCAACCCTGCGATCATTCAGTGAACCTCCTCTATGCCCCCTCCAATGCCGATACATATTTCCATAGATACAGGACCGAAAACTGCTCACAATATTCTACATGCAGTCTGACCATCATCAGCAGTATATCTTTGCTCTTATGCTATAGCCCTCTTGAAATTAATTGAAAATTAGTAGCATTTTTTGCATCCTAACTGCCTACAGAACTTGCATGTTGACCATAAGAGAATCCTAAACTAGGACTCCCAAATTCCCTTGTCCTTCGGATTTCCAAAACTTTCTCCATTTAAATTATCTACATCTCTATTTTTCCTACTAAATTACACAACCTCATACTTTCTCTACACTGTATTCCAACTGATAGTTCTTTGCCCACTCTCCGAATCTGTACAAGTCATTTTGCAGCCTCTCTGCTTCCTCTTCACCACCTGTCCTTCCATCTAACTTTGTGTCATCTGCAAACTTAGCAATAATACCCTCTGTTCCTTTGTCCAGATTGCTAGTGTATGAGTAACATCGTCCCAACACAAACCCCTGCAGAACTTTACTAATCACTGGCTGCCATCCTGAAAAATACCCCTTTATCCCCATTCTCTGTTTTCTGCCAGTCAGCCAATCATCTATCCATGCCAGTACCCTGCTTCGAAAAGACATGGGTTCTTACCTTATTTAGCAGCCTCCTGACCGGCACCTTGTCAAAGGCCTTCTGGAAATCTAAACAGGTCACATCCACTGGCTCTCCTTTGCTTATTACTGCCTCAAAAGAACTGTAACATGTATCAGGCATGATCTCTCCTTGATCAAGCTGTCCTGACTCAACCCTATATTACCATATATTTCAGCGTACTCTGCAATCTCATCTTTAAAAATGGAATCTAAACTCTTCCCAACCACCAAGGTCAGGCTAACCAGCCTACAGTTTCCTTTCTTCTACCTTCCTCCCTTCTTAAACAGGGGTCTTGTTTTAGTCATTTCCAGTCCTCTCGGACCTTTCTGGACTGTAGTGATTCCTGAAAGATCACCAGCAATGCCTCCACAATCTCCTTCGTAGCTCTGGGTTGGAGCCCATCTGAGCTACATGATTTATCTGCCTTCAGGTCTTTCAGCTTTTTCAGCACCATCTCTACACTCACCTCTACCTTCAGACTCTCCTCAAGTTCTGGTATGCTACTGGTGTCTTCAACTGTGAAAACTGATGCAAAGTACTTCTTCAGTTTCTATGCCATTTATTTATTCCCCATTGTTATTGCTGCAGCCTCATTTCCCAATGGTCCAATGTCCACTCTTGCTTCTTTCTTACCTTCTAAATGTCTGAAAAAAACCTTGTAATATTCTTTTATATTACTAGCCAGCTTACCCTCACATTTAATCCTCTTCCCCGCTTATTGCTTTTTAGTTATCCTCTGCTGATTTTCAGACGTTTCCCATTATCTTCACCACAAGGTATGCTTTTACATTTGCTTTACGCAGTCCCCGACTTCCCTTGTGACAGCTGTCTCGTCCTCCATTGGTTTATTTCTTATTCCTTGAATGAATTTCTGCTGTGCCTCCTGAATTATCCCCCAAAAGTCCTTTGCTGCCCTATTATCTTCCCTGCTAGGCTCCCATTCCAATCAAGTCTAGCCAGCTTTTCTCTCATGTCTTTGCAGATATCTTTAAACAATTGTAATAACATTACATCTGATTCTAACATTCTTAATTTTTCTATTTTTAAATAGCAAAATTAAAATTTACATAAACCTTTCTTTCATTTTGGAAGCCATCAGATGCCCCTGCTGTAAACAAATGTAGGATATACTAAACCACGCTATACCCTACTTTCACTGTATCTTTATATTGCCTTTCTTTCCTGTACTTATCTTGTTCTTTCTGAAAGCACCGAAACTATCTGTCTCAACCACTTCCCACAGAAGCAAGTTCCACTTCAAACCACTCCGAGTGCACAAATTTATCCACGTTTCCTTATGACCTTAACTTTTGGATTCTATCACAAATGGCTATCCACTCCTACAATGTCTAATCCATTCCTTAGTTTAAAGAACTCCGTTAGGTTCATATCATAGAATAAATCGCTACAGCGTGGAAGCAGACTAGTCAGCCCATCAAATCTGCACTGATCCTCAAAAAAAGCGTCTCACTCAGACCCTGCCTCAAGCTTATTCCCTGTAATCCTGCATTTTCCATGACTAATCCATCTAAAATGCACATCTCTGAACACTGTGGGCAATTTAGCATGGCCAATCCATCCAACCTGCACATCTCTGGACTGTGGGAGGACATTGGAGCACCCGGAGGAAACCCACATAGACACGGATAGAATGTGCAAAGTCCAAATGGTCGGTCACTCGAGGGTGGAATCGAACAAGGGTCCCTAGTGCTGTGAAGCAGCAGTGCTAACCACTGAGCCACCATGCCACCCTAACTACACCACTTTGCACCGGTTCTCTCTTTTCCAGAAAAAAACCCCAATTTATCCAATGTCTCAAGATCTGTAATCTCTCTGTAGCTGTATGTATTGTACTTTCTCCAGTATTACAAAATTGCTTTTATAGTACAGAGATCACAGTTTAGTACTATATTCCAAAGGGTAGCCCATAAAGGGTCCTACAACATTTAACATAATTCCACGACTTTTTAATTTCTCATTGGTTGAACTAAATGTCATTCTTGATTTGAAACTTTTACCTTTCTACACTGGAGACCTCAATTGGAACAGATCAAACAGCCTCCTCTGTGCTATAATCACTCAATGATACTACTAACATGATGGTTTGCTTGTTACTTTTCCAAACTGTTCTGGTCATTACCCATTACATGATCCAGTTATGATTCTCGTTTATTGGACTTCCAATCAACTAAATGAAGAAAGATTCCCATGCACACTGTAACAATGCAAGACCCTTTTCTTCTTTCATTATTACTTCCTACCAGTTTATTCGGAGACAGTTGAAATTCCCCTGTCTGCTACACACACTACTGATCTCGTAATGTCATCCTTACTAATATCTGGGGGCTTGTGCCAAAATAGGAAGAGTTGTCCCACAGCCAAGTCAGGTAATAGCCTGAAACAATCATCTAATCACTCTATTATTACCAAGCCAGGGATCAACCCTGGTTCAAAGCAGGATATGGGGGGGGGGGGTTCAAGCAGCATGCAATAGGCACAGCTAAGCAATCCTGCAACCAATGGATCAGATCTAAGCTCTGTAGTCCTGCCACATCTAGGTGCCTTCTGCACATTTGATCTGATGCCATAAGAGTTTATGGGTTCTGGAGTCTATACTGAGGATTTCCAGTGAACTCCCTCCCGACTGTACACTACTACAGTGACGTCTCTGATGAGTCTGTACTGTTGCTAGAACGGGATAAACCCTGAGATGGTTATGGTGGTATCTGGGACATAGTAAGATTTGATTCCCTGAGAATGATACATAGCTTAGATGGCTTGTGGTCAGCTGTCTCAATTTTCAAAAGGTTCCAGAATTTAGTAGGAAGGACTTATAGGGTTGACAGAACAGCACGTGTTTTAGGAAACAAGATATGTTTTTATGACAATCAACATGGTTTGCATGGTTATCGTCAGGCAAGCTTTTACTTCCAGAATTACTAAATTTAATTCAAATTTAACCGTCTATAGTTGTGAGATTAGAACACATGTCCCCAGAATATTAGCATGGGTTTCTGGATTACTGGTCCATTGAAAATACCACTGATACCATCTCCCTGTTCAATCACATTCAAAGCTGGAGTGAAAGACAAAACAAAACATCTGTGCACTAATGCTAAAATATTTCTAACATTCAAAAGTAACTTTGCGTTTACTCCTTGAAAGCTGCTACACCTAAATGTTATTGTTAAATGCAATGTGATTACTATTGCTTACCTGAATCGGGTTTGACAGACTGTGGCACGGAAGCAGTTACTTTGTTTTGAAGTTTCTTTACAGATCTGGCTTCAGAATGTGGGGAGGCCTGTAAAGAGAAATATCAATTCAGCCTCAGAGAGCTAGTAACTCCATCAAAGTCCAATAGTAAGTAGTTAATTAAAGTGATCCTCAAATAAATGTTAAGTCTTAACCAGGAAGAGTGCATGATAAACATGCTCCACTGTTCCATAAGCCATTCCAATGTATAAAATCCCAAAAAGACCATCATAATTATTGTTTTGGCTAACTGATTGCTATTCAAGATAAAGGAAATTCACACCAGATTTCATCAATAACAGAAAGCTATCCTATTTATTGTAATACATGACTTTAACAAGTGACAGAGAAAGGATTTTTAACCTTAAATGATGCAAATTATACAATAGCCCAAAATCCCAAATACAGATTCATTTAATCATGAATAAAACAGACAAAAGACACGTGTATTGAGTGTGGAGAAAGAATATAGTTAAGATAAATAAAATTTTGCAGATCGAAAGTCTTGAGTGCTTTTTTATTTTGATGTTTAGCACTGATGACATGCTGCTTTCCATACGACGATGACCTTTCTTCAACTCGACGGTTGATCAGGCGGACCAAGGTATTTTGTTGTTAGAATTCTCTCTAAACTTTCCAGATGTTTCTGTCTTTTTCCATACAGAAACAGAGGAAAATAGATATTTTTGGTTGGAAACTCCGATTTTCTCTGATGCCTTAGCACTTTAAGCTTTTAAACTCAAACTCAATCAGGGAACTGTTGTAACAAGCCAGACTATTTCGGTGTGGCTTCATGCTCTCATCCTGACCTGGAAAAATTCATAAACTTTGCTTCCAGTTTCCATCCCTCCATCAGGTCCATCTCCGACACTTGCCTTCCTTTCCTTGACCTTTCGGTCTCCATTTCCGGCAATAGTCTATCCACCAATATCCATTACAAGCCCTCTGACTCCCACAGCTATCTGGACCACAGCTCTTCTCACCCTACGTCCTGTAAGGACTCTATCCCTTTCTCTCAGCTCCTTCGCCGGCTTGAAAGCTCTTTGCTTCTTTCTCGAAAAGAGGCCCGAACAATCTCCATCCACCACCACTCTCCTCCGCCTGGCTGAACTTGTTCTCTCTCTAAACAACTTCTCCTTCAACTCATCCCATTTTCTCCAAATCAAAGGTGTAGCAATGGGTACCAGCATGGGTCCATCTATGCCTGCCTTTTCATGGGGTATGTGGAACATTTCTTGTTCCAGGCCTACCCGGGTCCCCTCCCACAACTGCTTTATCAGTACATCGATGACTATTTCGATGTGGCTTCATGCTCTCATCCTGACCTGGAAAATTTCATAAACTTTGCTTCCAGTTTCCATCCCTCCATCAGGTCCATCTCCGACACTTGCCTTCCTTTCCTTGACCTTTCGGTCTCCATTTCCGGCAATAGTCTATCCACCAATATCCATTACAAGCCCACTGATTCCCACAGCTATCTGGACCACAGCTCTTCTCACCCTACGTCCTGTAAGGACTCTATCCCTTTCTCTCAGCTCCTTCGCCTCCGCCACATTTCCAAAGTGGTGCTCTTAATATGTGCTCCTTCTTCTCCTTCTTCTCCAAACGTGGCTTCCCACCTACAGTTGTTGACAGGGCTCTCGACAGCTTGTGGTCCATCTCCCGCACTACGACCCTCACCCCTTCCCACCCCTCCCAGAACAAGGATAGGGTCCCTCTTGTTCTCACCTTTCACCCCACCAGCCTTCATATGCAAAGAATAATCCTCCGCCATTTTCGCCAACTCCAACACGACGCCACCACTAAACACATCTTCCCTTCCCGCCCCCGTCTGCATTCCGCAGAGATCGTTCCCTCCGGGACAACCTAGTCCATTCCTCCATCACACACAGGGCACCTTCCCATCACACCTAACACCTCTCCCATCACACACGGTACCTTCCCATCACACCCGGCACCTCTCCCA
>NC_057723.1:77130017-77182222 GCF_004010195.1 Chiloscyllium plagiosum
CTCACTCCCCACTCTCATCACCTTTTTCCTCTCCTCTTCCCCCTTTGCTACCCTTCTCCCCTGTTTTACATTTTGCCTCTGCTTCACCCATCCCCCCTCCATTCCCCCACATATTTTGTCACATAGCACTGGCTTCAGCCTTGGTCATTCACAGCTCCTAATCTCCCTATAATCTCTCTATGCACTGTCATTATCACCTCGTTATTGCTACCTTTGCTTCTGGAGCCAAGACTCACATTGACGTGAAGCAAACTGATTTGGACCAGATATCATCCCATTACTTCTAGTTACAAAACAAAGTAAAAACAATTGGGAAGAACCTTAGTGTGGGTTATGTCCACAGTAGAGACAAAAAAAAACTGCAGATGCTGGAATTCAAAGTTAAAAATTACACAACACCAGGTTATAGTCCAGCAGGTTTAATTGGAAGCACACTAGCTTTCAGAGCGCCGCTCCTTCATCAGATGATACCGAAGGAGCGTCGCTCCGAAAGCTAGTGTGATTCCAATTAAACCTGTTGGACTATAACCTGGTGTTGTGTGATTTTTAACTTTGTACATCCCAGTCCAACACCGGCATCTCCAAATCATGGCTGGAGTTCAAGGTAGACAAGCAGGAGCAGGGAAGAACACAGCAAGCCAGGCAGCATCAGGAGGTGGAGAAGTCAATGTTTTGTGTGTAATCTTTTTTCAGGACTTGTTATATTCACAGTAGGCTGTGCTTCCATTCCTACACAATGGAAAAGAAACTTAGCAGTGTATATTCCTAAAAAGGCTTAAAGATTGAATTAAAAACAAAGGCCAGAGGAACCCAGAGGAATCCCATACTACTGGGTCATAGTGTAGAGTTGCTCTGCTCTCACTAAAGTCCAAGTCATAAAAGTAAAAGTAGGAATGGATCTGGACTCGAGCAAAATTATACAACTGCTAGGGTACTCATTTAGTCCAACACGAAAGCAGAGAATAGTCTCAGCTAGGCACAAAGCACGATCTTAAGTCAGCATTTAATTATCAACATTGATTCCATCTTTTGAGAAGTATTTGGTCAATTCTTTAAGGAGCTAATTGGCACTGTCTTAATTGTTATACAGGAGAATTATATATCTTTTAATCTGACATGTTTGTTGGTGGCAATTGCAACGTGAACATAATTATCTGCTTAAATTCACACAACTATAGCATTCAGAAAAAAAAGACAAGGTTGATTTCAGTACATGGACGTGAAGGTAATGAGGATGCTCAGAGAACTGAACTTATTATCAATGCAGGAATGTGAGAGAAAGAGACAGACAGAGACAGAGAAAGCGATTTTGGTCATACTAAATCCCAATGTTTCTGCCACCCCATGCGTTTTTATATGCTTCCAAATCAGGAAGGTGTGCGGTTTAAATTGGAACTTGCAGGTTGCATAACCTTGCCTTATCCTCTAAAGGGTTTGAAAGTGCTACCAAAGGAGGCTTACAGAGTACTGCAGTAAGTCTCATTTATGGTACACACTGCTTCTCCGGTGTGCTGATCGTGGAGGGAGTGAATGTTAAAAGGTCCTGTGTCGGGGTCTCAATTAATCACAATATTCATTAACAACTTAGACAATGGCAAAAAAGGCAAATATCCAAATTTGCTGACAACACAAAATTGAGCAGCACTGTAGACAATGTCGATAATAGTATAAAACTGCAATAGGCTATTAATAGATTGGGTGAACGGACAAAGCTGTGGCAGCTGGATTTTAATATAAGCAAGAGTGAGGCAATCTATTTCAGACTGACATAGGAAAGATCAGGGTACATTTTTAAAAGAATGCCTGAAGTTAAATACAGTGGATGGCCATCAAGATTTGGGGGTTCAAGTGCACATCTCTTTAAAGTGTCACGAACAGGTACAGATAATAGTCAAGGCAGCTAATAGAATGCTGGCCTTCATATCTAAAGGACTGCAGTATAGGGATGTAGATGTTATGTTGCAGTCATACCGTACTTAGCGTACTGTGAGCAGATCTGGAAGCCATACTTTAGGAAAGGCGTTTTGGCCCTGAAGTGAGTTCAATGCAGGTTTACAAAGATGATACCTAGATTTCAGGGGTTAAGATAGGAGGAGAGATTAGAATGCTAGGCATTTAATCTCTAGAATTTACAAGGTTAAGGGATGATCTAATCAACGTGTTCAGGATATTAAAGCCTTGATTAGATCAAGGCAGGGAAAGGCAGAGAAGATAAACATTAACTATTTCCACTGGTTGAAGATCTAGAACCAGGGGGCATAGTCTAAGAATTAGGGCCAGGCCATTCAGGAAAGATGTTAAAAAACACACAAGGAGTAGTGGAGGTTTGTAACTGACTTCCTCAAATGGTGATCGATGCTAAATTTCAATTGGAGATAGACGCATTTTTATTAAGTAAGGGTATCATGGGATATGAGCCACAAGTCAGCCATGATCTTATTGAATAGCAGAGCAGACTTCTGGTGTTGAATGGCTTACTCCTGTTCCTCCATCCCATGTTCCTAGGTAGATCATCTTGAGCATCAAGTGCTGTTGCAGCCGCAGTCATCCAGCCAAGTTGACAATAAACCACAGTTGTCTTGTACCTTTTAGATGGGGACAGACTTTGGAGAGTTGGGAAGTGAGATACTCACACATAGAATTCACAGTTTCTGGCTTGGTCTTGCAAACATAGCATTTACAATGCTCATCTCATCAAGGTTTAGTCAGTAAAGCCAGATCATATGTTAGAAATCAGAGCCTGGCCTCAGCAGATCCAATGGTGAATGCTGCTCAATATAAGCCTAATATATGCCTAAGATTGATCCTTTCTGTCAGAGGAACAGGTTGTGAGGAAAGACTAAAGAAATAGCAAGCTTTTGACCTTGAAACAAAACAGACAGGTGACCTTTAGGGAGGGAAATCTGCCATCCTTATCTGATCTGGTCTATGTGTGACCCCAGACCCACAGCAATGTAGTTGACTCTTTAGTGCCCTCGGAAAAAAATAGAGCAATTAGGTATGGGCAACAAATGCTGCTCCAACCAATGATGCCCACATCCTATGAATGAATTTAAAAAAAATTTAAATGGTGATATTAAAACAAATATGGATGTAGAAAGGGATCTGGATGTCCTCGTACACCAGTACAAGTAGACCAACAAGTGAAGCAAGCGATTAGGAAGGCAGATAGTGTATTGGCCTTTATTGCAAGAGGATATGAGTTCAGAAGAAAGCTTATTTTTATGTAGTTATCAGGGCCTTCATGAGATCAGACCTGGAGCATTGTGTGCAGTTTTGGTCTCCCTACTTAAAGGATGTACCTGCCAGGCAGGGAACATTAGCAGTGGTTCAACAGGCCAATACTACGGATGGCAGAACTGTCGAATGAGGGTAGATTAATGAATACAGGCCCAGCCAAACCAGAGTTTAGAAGGAAGAGAAAGGATCACATTGAAAATTAGAAAACTCTAACATGGCCAGATAGGCTTCATGCAGGGAGGATGTTTTCCCTGGTTGGGGAATCTAGAACCAGGGGTCAGATTCGCAGGATATGGAGTATGTCATTTAGGACTAAGTGAGGCAAAGTTTCTTGGGATATGGGGAAAATTGGAATGTGGCTTTGACATAGAGGATCAACCACATCATTGTGAATGGCAGACCAGGCTCAAAGGGTGAAATGGCGTATTCTTACTCTTACTCTCTATATTTGACTATTATCTGTACTTCCAAGCACAATATTCTCACAGCCACTTTGTGCAATACCATTTTTATTTCAGCAGCCATAAAACAGCAGTTTGATTGGGTGTTATCACCCACCTTCAATATGATGCCTGCACATTGGCTTTGCTTTTGTTTTTAAACTTGTCAATTGTTGGCACTCTACCTTGTAACTTAGCCAGCATGTTAAATGTCATTTCAGCTTTTTCCAAGCCTGCAAATATTCTTTCTCGCCAGCTCTAACATTTACTTTTAGTCATCTACACGTTCCTGTATGTATTTAAATCTGGTCTATATAGTAATGAGTGGATTGCAAATTGTAAGTTAATACATACTTCACCACTATGAATGAGATTTACATCAGTTTCTAAACAGTGGGAGTAAACTGTTCTCTACCTGAAAATCAATTCTACTAATTTCATTGCTCAGGGCTGACATAAACATTACAGTACAATAATTTACAACGCATTGTGCCATTGAAACACTAATTCTGCTGATGGCAATGACATTGTATAAAAGTACAATTTATATAACTGAGAGAAAGCTGGAGAAACTCAGCAGGCCTGGAAATATGTATGGAGCCAGAAACAGAATTAATGCTGAGTATGGTATGACTCTTCTTAAAGAATTTATGTGATTAGATTTGTTTAATTCTGTAAAACCAGAGCCCAAACATTCATAACAGGAACTTTGGGAACTTGTAGAATCTTAAAGCACTGCTGAACTTGTATACCTTTTCCAAAATGTTTACATTACTCAAGAAAGAAAGATTTTGAAGAAGTCAAGACACATACCCTTAATAAGCGATGAAGATCTTGTTTAAATTTCTTCTTTGGGATAAAAAGTTGATCAAAATCTTCTGTTGATTCTAACAGCTTCTTCGTTGGTTTTCTTTGACGCTTTCCTTCAGCATTTTCTGCAACAAAATGTACAGAATAGTTTTATATAATTGCACCTGGGTTCAAGTCCCACTTGCTCCAGAGGTGTGTAGTAACACCTCTGAACAGGTTAATAAAAAAAATCAAATTGCATGACTTGAAAACTGACAATACAAAAAGAAACAAATTAATTTAGCAGTGCAGAGAAAGTATTAAAGTTATCACACGGTACAATTATACCCAACACGCTTTAGGATTCATAATTCTTGACGATTATCATCCAAACAAAATAGAACATAGAAAAATTACATAATTGTATTAGGAGTTCTAATTTACAATAGGGCAAATTCAGAAATAGTGCTCTTGACACAGTATCTCACCCTAACACATCAGGGAAGTCCTGTGACTTACACTCCCAAAGGGGGAAGCTCTGTTCTTAAAATGTAACCTTGCTGCTTTTGTAAAATCTTAGTGTTAACACCAGCAGAGATTGGACATCAATGATCTCTAAAAATACAGGTTGTGCATCTTTACATTTACCTTTCTTGCAGAAAGATATCTCAGACATGATAGCTATAGTGATCCATATCCCTCTGCAGACTTTGCTCGACCACTCATCTTAGTGTCATCTGCGAACTTTAACACACTGCACTTGGTCCCCAACTCCAAATCATTTACATAAATTGTGAACAGTGATTCTCAATACTGAGGCACACTACTAGCCATTGATCGCCAACCAGGAAAATACTCATTTATCCCCATTCTTTGCTTTTTGTTAGTTAACGAATCCTCTGTCCATACTAATACGTTGCTCATTACACCATGCACCTTTACCTTGTACAGCTGCGTTTTCTGCAGTACCTTGTCGAATGCCTTCTGGAAATCTAGATACACCACATTCACCAGTTCTCCGTTGTCCATCGTGTTCATAATGAACCCATGCAGCAACTGCCCAATGGGACAATTTCTATCCAGATGTCTAGCTATTTCTTCCTTGATGATAGATTCAAGCATTTTCCCCACTACAGAAGTTAAGCTAATGGGCCTGTAGTTACCTGCTTTTTGTCTACCTCCTTTCGTAAACAGTGACTGAACACTTAGCTGAACGACTTAATTCTTTTGTTAGTATTTTCTAAGAGAATCCAACTGATGTTATGTTTGATGACGAGACCAATTTAGTGAGCAGAAATTTCAGCATTTAAAAATATGGTTGGCTTCCAGAAATTTTATATATTGAAGTGTTAAAATTGTAAATTGAAATGTTTACATGTTAATATCACAATCACAATTTTTAACTCAAGCTCTTGCTCTCCATAATCTCCCACCATTGCTCTACATTAATATGTTTCTTCCTTTTTATCAACTTGATACTACATTTTGTCCCCAATTTGGTAAAATACTTTTTAAAATGTCCCAATTTAAAGTGATCAAATAAAGCCAGAGATTACGTTTATGTCTTCCAGGATAATGCTTTTTAGAAAGATTTGAATAAATCGGACTCTAAAACTTGCACAGAATGCAATGGAAAATGTTCCTACCAGGTGAAGTGGACAGTTGTGAAAGTATTGTCTCTGCTTTAGCCCCAAGAGCTGGTTGTGGAGTAGAATATATTTGTTTAGTATTCAGATAGTTTCTGTGTTGCCACCTCTTCTTAACAATACTGCCTGTTTTAATCGGCTGGGATTCTGCTTGTTGTGTTGAACTTTCTAAGGATACGGGCAGAGGGACTTCTTCTGCTGGTATGGACTGGTTACATTCTGTTGCTAGAGCAGTTAGGGCATCTGTGGCAGGTGAGAATTGGAATTGTTCCTTAGTAGGTAAAACCTGGGACTGATCTTCTGCATCCATGAGGTTGGACAGTTCTGTTGGAGGCATGGGCAGACTTTGCTCTGCCACATAAATATACTGGGACTGTTTCCCTGCTGGCATAGACTGAGATTGCTCCACTGCTGACATGGTTTGGAATTTCTCCACCGTATTTGTGGATTGAGAATCTTCTGTTGTAGGTACAGCTTGGGACTTTCGTATCGTAGGCAACAAATGAGAATTTTCTGCTGGAGGCAGAAACTGGCATTTTTCCACGGCAAGTGGGGACAGGGGTTTTACAACTGCGTGTACGGACTGGGGTTTCTCCACTGCAGCGACAGGCTGGGACTCCTCCAATGCAGCCACGGTCTGGGGTTCCTCCACGGCTCGCACAGTCTGGGGTTCCTCCACGGCTCCCACTTTCTGGGATTCCTCCACTGCAGCCACGGTCTGGGGTGCCTCCACTGCAGCCACGGTCTGGGGTGCCTCCACTGCAGCCATGGTCTGGGGTGCCTCCACTGCAGCCACGGTCTGGGGTGCCTCCACTGCAGCCACGGTCTGGGGTGCCTCCACTGCATGTGTAACCTGGATTTTCTCTACAGAAGGAGCAAATGAACACTGGTTCACAGGAGATGTGGGTATGGCTGGCTTTACTACTGATGCAGAGAGTGCTAGCTGCGCTACAGGTGAGGAAATACCTTGGACCGTTAAAGGTATTGGCACGGCTTGACATATTATAGATCTTGACGTGACAGGGTCTACTGCAATCGTAGATGGGGCCATTTCTTGTGTACAGGCTGTATGTGAGTGATTCAAATTCCTTTTGTGCCGCCGCCTCCTCTTTGATTCAGTATTGCTGCTTCCAGATTCTTGTGATTCTGTTTGATAGGTTGCTTTGTCTAAACATTCTGTTGCGTCCTATGAATAAAATGAAAACAAATAGTTTTTGTTTTGTAAGGCTTAAAGAGGTATTAAATTGCTTATTGCGGGCAAACAAAGTACAGGTTATATTGTGAAAATTAAACTGACATTATCATTCATGCTCCCAGTATAACATCAACATTTAGGTGGTCAGCTGAGTCCATTGTGTGTTAGATCAATAGCTATTTCCTTTCCATACTTAGAGTTCCTTATTAAGAAAGCCAACAACAACTCTCATTTATCTCCATCTACCAGCTCATCTCCATCTTCGTTCTCTTCACATTTCTGTAACTTCTATCAATCTTGTCTTACCATTCTTTACTTCAGATTGTTCAACCTGGCATTTTACCCAAAGACATTAAAGATACATAGAATAACTTATAATTATATAAAGTTAAAAATCACACAGCACCAGGTTATAGTCCAACAGGTTTAAATGGAAGTAATAGCTTTCGGAGCACTGCTCCTTCATCAGGTGGTTGTGGAAGACACAATTGTAAGACATAGAATTTATAGCAAAAGTTTACAGTGTGATGTAACTGAAATTATACATTGAAAAATATCTTGATTATTTGTTAAGTCTCTCATCTGTTAGAATGACCATGTTAGTTTCACTTCTTTCATATGTAAATCACAAAACTTTTTTTAAAAAAGTTATATTGTCAGGTTAACTTTAACAATTGGTGTCAGCCCAGATAATGTGTCGAAGGTGTTAGCCCCCTGTGTTCTGTTGTCTATGCCATAATGTTTAGACTGATTCTAATCTAAAAAATGAGTTAACAAAGTCTTATATGGATTCATGCAGTTTTTTAGCAATGTAACTCTGCAAGTACAAATTCACCCCACAAGCATATATGTGTATGCGTGCATGTGTGTGTGTACATAGGAGTGCCTGTGTGAATGTGTGTGCGTGCATTGTGTCTGGGGTGGGGGGTTGTGAGTGTCTGTGAGTGACAGTGTATATGCGTGCAAGAGTGTAAAGGGGTCTAAGTCTGAGAGGGTGCATGTGTGTCTGTGTGCGTGTCTGTGTATAGGAGTGTTTGTGTGGTAGATAGATTAGATTAGATAGATTCCCTACAGTGTGGAAACAGGCCCTTTGGGCCAACAAGTCCACACCGACCCTCTGAAGAGCAACCCACCCAGACTCATTCCCCTACATTTACTCCTGACTAATGCACCTAACGCTACGGGTAATTTAGCATGGCCAATTCACCTAACCTGCACATCTTTGGAGTGTGTGTATATATATATATATATATATTATATATATAGGAGTGTCTATTTGTGTGTTTGGTGCAACGGTGGTCACCTGTAGTGTGTCATGAGACTTAACAAACAATCAAGGTATTTTTTCAGTATAAAATTTCAGTTACATCACACTGTAAACTTTTGCTATAAATTCTGTGTCTTACAGTTTGTACTCCACAACCACCTGATGAAGGAGCAGCGCTCCGAAAGCTCGTGCTTCCAATTAAACCTGTTAGACTATAACCTGGGTGTTGTGTGAGTTTTAACTTTGTACACCCCAGTTTAACACCAGCATCTCCAAATCATTACAGTTATATAGCATCTTTAATGTACTAAACTGTTCCAAGGCACTTCACAGCAATGTTATCAACAAACTTTGACACCAAGCTACATAGATGATATTAGAAATGTTGATGAACAGCACAGTCAAGAACATAAGTTTTAAGGAGTGGATTAAAGACAAAGAAAGAGAAAGCTAGACAGGTTTAAAGAGAAAATTTCAGAGCTTATGGTAATCATCTTGATCAGTAGGGAAATCAAGGGATACAGGGAAAATGCAAGCAAGAGGACTTGGGGAATGCCGAATCAGCCATGATTCTACTGAACAGTGAAGTAGTCTCAAGGGGCCAAATGGCCTACTCCTGTTCCCATTCCTTATGGTCATAACCAACCCTCAATTCATGCAAGTATGTTACACACATTTCCATGAGTTTTGATTCTGTTTGCTAACCTCTTTTGTACAATATTTTGAAACGTGTCAACTTAAAGGACATGAATGTAAAGTCTGAAGTAATTGAGGCCTGCAACTAACTTGCATTGAATATTGTGAAGGAGGAAAGCAGCAAGCTTGAGGCCAGCCATAGATATAGGTTTGTAACAACAGGAGAGGGCCATTGACACTGATACCAATGATAATGACCTCAATTCTTCATCTGTTTTCTGTTTCAGCCATCGATTCTGTACTTTTCCTGACTTCAATAACACAAAGCTCTGTACAAGGAATATCAATATTTGAAAACTACTCAAAAAAAACATACAAAGAATGGGACGACAACATACCTGATGTAACAGCTGAAGGCATGTTTTCAGTTTCTTTTTAGAGATAAATAACTGGTCATAATCTTCTGTTGATTCCAGCAGTTTTTTACTGGGTTTCCTTTGGCGTTTGCCTTCAGTAATAACTGCAATCATACAAATATGGATGGAAATTATACTTTATAGAATAATACATTAACACTTTTCATACTTTTAAAATTTGGGATATACTACTAAAAATGTTATTTTCAATGAGAGCAGTTAGCAACTGAAGAGGCCTGCAATTAAATTTTTGATCTGAGAGAATGAACAACATTAGTAGAACTCTTTGTTGTACTTTTCAATTGTTATTTTCTCTTTGCTATGAGATTTCCTCTGAATCTTATAATTTTTGTTATTTTGTTTTTAAGGCATTTTCTGTGGCAAGAAAATATATGTAGGTTCACTGAATTATTTCCACTATATTGTTAAATTGTAGTTGAAATGTCTATACTTAGTTAATCTTCCCTCTTTTCCACACTGATTTGCTCTGACTTCTGAACTATAAATCTTGATTATATATATTGATACAGAACAGCTTGCACTTAGCTGTAAGTTTCAAGTGGTGCTAAAAATACAGTAACGAAAGTGGGAAAAGGGCTTAATTTCCTCTTTTCTACAGAAAATCTTTGTACATTATTTAACATAATTTCTTCAAGTTCTTCTCGAGGCAAGTTCCATATTGTGACACTGTGCATTAAACATTACATTAGTGGTTTTCATTTAGAAGCATGAACCTAGTACTTATGTAGTATAGTATACAGCTCTTCATTCAAAGTTGCTTAGCTGGAAATACCTGCTTTGATTTTTCTTTTGCATTAAAGAGACAACTTAATTTGAATTACCAGATAATTCAACGTTACATGCAAAAAAAACTTGTAAGTAAATAACAAATGTTATTTCACCCTGTCTCTTAACATATGGAGAAAAATAAGAGATTATGACAAAAGACAGGGAAAATTGTTCCCAATAGGTGTCATTCACATTGCATCAATAACAACCATCACACAACTGAATAATAAGGATACATCTATTCTTCATGATCTGACGTAGTAATCAAGCAAGAATGTAACCATTGCACCTTGGTGTCCAATGACTTTATCAACACTGAATCCTCACTATCAACATCCTGGTGTGTTAACATTGACCAAAAACTGAATCAAATCAGCTAGATCACTCCTTTAGCTTTAGGTCAGAGGTTAGGAATTCTGCAGCAAATAAATCACCTTCTGTCTCTCCAACAGCTTTCTATCATCTACAAGGTCAGGTGTGAGATGAAATACTCTTCATTTGCCCTAAATGGGTGTAGATCCAACAACACTCAAGAAGCTTGACACCATCCGAGAGAATTCACCGATCTTGACTGGCACCTCATTTACAGCCTTCAAATGTTCATTCACGTTGCCACATCCACCGAAGCATAGTGGCAAAAGTGTATACCATCTACAATATAAACTGCAGGAACTTATCAAGGCTCCTTTGACAGCACCTTCAAAACCCATAACCCCTATCACTTAGGAGGACAAGGGGAACAGATTCATGGGAACAGCAGCTGCAAATTCTTCTCCAGATCACACACCATCCTGATTTGGAACTATATCATCATTCCTTCACTGTTGCTGGGTCAAAATCCTGGAAATCCCTCCCTAACAACACTGTGGGTATTCTATACCACAAGGACTGCAGCAATTCAAGAAGGCTGCTCACCTAGGGATGGGAATGCCAGCCTAATTAATGATTCCTATGTCCTATGCATGAATAAAGAAAAGTAATGGATTAATTCTAAATAGAATAAAAATCAAACAGAATTATCATTGAGCATAAACTCAATGAACAAGTCACTTAAAAGCATAAATACATGCATAGGTTAGAAGTTAGGTAGTCTTTAATAAGTAACTCACCTTTTTTCCACCCTCTCACAGACCTTTCTTTGTCCTTGTCCACCTAACCCTTGCTCAACACCTGTTAGATCTGTAAGATTTCCCAGTTCTGATGAAACGTCATCAACATCAAATATTATCTGTGATTCCCTTTCGAAAGATGCTGCCTGACCAGCTGAGTATTTCCAGCATTGTCTGTTCATGTTTCAGATTTCCATGCAGCATTTGGCTTCCAAAGTGAATCACCTCACACTTTTCCGCATTAAACTCCACTTGCCACATCTCAGCCCAGCTCTGCAGCTTATCTACGTCCCTCTGTAACCTGCAACATCCTTCAGCACCATCCATAACTCTACTGACCTTAGTGGCATCCGCAAATTTACTAACCCATCCTTCTACGCCCTCATCTGGGTCATTTATAGAAATGATAAACAGCAGTGGACCCAAAACAGATCCTTGCGATGCACCACTAGTAACTGAACTCCAGGATGAATATTTCCCATCAATAAGCACCCTCTGTCTTCTTACAACTAGCCAACATCTGAGCCAAACTGCTAAATCACCCTCAATCCCATGCCTCCGTATTTTCTGAAAAAGCCTACTGTGGAAACTTTATCAAACGCCTTACTGAAATCCATATATACCACATCAAACGCTTTACCCTCATCCACATGGTTGGTCACCTTCTCAAAGAACTCAATAAGGTTTGTGAGGCACAACCTACTCTTCACAAAACCATGTTGATTATCCCTATCAACTTATTTCTTTCTAGATGATTATAAATCCTATCTCTTATATCACTTTCCAACACTTTACCCAAAACTGAAGTTAAGTACGCTAGTGTATAATTAGCGAGGTTGTCTCTACTCCCCTTTTAAACAAGGGGTTAACATTTGCTATCCTCAGTCTTCTGGCACTATTCCCGTAGACAATGACGACAAAGATCAAAGCCAAATTTCCTCCCTGGCTTCCCAGAGAATCCTCGGATAAATCCCATCCGGCCCAGGGGATTTATTCTTTTTTTTTAACACTTTCCAGAATTGCTAACACCTCCACCTTGTGAACCTTAATCACATTTAGTCTAGTAGCCTATATCGCAGTATTCTCCTCGACAACATTGTCTTTTTCCAATGTGAACACTGAGGAAAAGTATTCATTTAGCGCTTCCCCAATCACTTCTGACTCCATGCACAACTTCCCACTACTATGCTTGATTGGCCCTAATCTTTCTCTAGTCATTCTTTTATTCCTGACATGCCTATAGAAGTGGGTGAGTCTACAATTGTTGCAGGGAAGGTGCTCCAAGCCCTTACTACTCTGAGTAAAGTATTTATCTCTGACATCTGTCCGATATCTATCACCCTTCAAAGCTATGTCCCATCATGCGAGCCATCACCATCCGATGCAAAAGGCTCCCACTATCCACTCTATCTAACCCTCTGACCATCTTGTGTGCCTCTATTAAGTCACCTCTCAACCTTCTTCTCTCGAACGAAAACAACCTCAACTCCCTCAGCCTTTCCTCATCAGACCTTCCCTCCAGACTAGGCAACATCCTGGTAAATCTCCTCTGCACCCTTTCCAATGCTTCCACATCCTTCTTATAATGCGGTGACCCGAACTGTACGCAATACTCCAAGTGTGGCCGCACCAGAGTTTTGTACAGCTGCAACATGACCTCGCGGCTCTGAAACTCAATCCCTCTACCAATAAAAGCTAACACACCATATGCCTTCTTAACAACCCCATCAACCTGGGTGGCAACTTTCAGGGATCTGTGCACATGGACACTGAGATCTCTTTGCTCATCCACACTAACAAGAATCTTACCATTAGCCCAGTACTCTGCATTCCTGTTATTCCTTCCAAAGTGAATCACCTCACACTTTTCTGCATTAAACTCCATTTGCCACCTCTCAGCCCAGCTCTGCAGCTTATCTATGTCCCTCTGTAACCTGCGGCATCCTTTGGCACTATCCACAACTCCACCAACCTTAGTGTCATCTGCAAATTTACTAACCCATCCTTCTATGCTCTCATTCATGTCATTTATAAAAATGACATACAGCAATGGACACAAAATAGATCCTTGCGATACACCACTAGTAACTGAACTCCAGGATGAACATTTCCCATCAACAGCAACCCTCAGTTTTCTTTCAGTTAGTCAACTTCTGATCCAAACCGCTAAATAATTGTCAATCCCATGCCTCCATATTTTCTGCAATAGCCTACCATGGTAAACTTTATCAAATGCTTTACAAAAATCCATTTGCGCAACATCAACTGCTTTACCTTCAGCCACCTGCTTAGTCACCTTCTCAAAAGAACTCAATACATTTTGTGAGGCATGACCTGCCCCTCACAAAACCACGTTGACTATCCCTAATCAAATTATTCCTTTCTAGACTATTATAAATCCTATCTCTTATAATCCTTTCCAACACCTAACCCACAACCAAAGTAAGGCTCACTGGTCTATAATTACCAGGGTTGTCTCTACCCTCCTCCTTGAACAAGGGGTCATCTGCTATCGGCCATTCTTCTGGCACTCTTCCTGGAGACAATGACGACATAAAGATCAAAGCCAAAAGCTCTGTAGTGTCCTCCCTAGCTTCCTGGAGAATCCTAGGATAAATCCCATCCGGCCCAGGCAATTTATCTATTTTCATACTTCCCAGAATTGCTAACACCTCCTCCCTATGAACCTCAATCCGGTCCAGCCTCAGTATTCTCCTCAACAACACTGTGTTATTCCTGTATGAATACTGACAAAAAATATTCATTTAGCGCTTCCCCTATCTCCTTTTACTATGTGCACAACTTCCCAACTTCCTTGACTGGCCCTAATCTTACTCGTCATTCTTTTATTCCTAGGCGCAAGTGAAGACTGCAAATGCTGGAGATCAGAGTCTAGATTAAAGTGGTGCTGGAAAAGCACAGCAGGTCAGGCAGCATCCGAGGAGCAGGATATTTCGGGCAAAAGTCCTTCATCAGAAATGACTAAATGATGAAGGGCTTTTGCCCGAAACGTCGATTTTCCTGCCCCTCGGATGCTGCCTGACCTGCTGTGCTTTTCCAGCACCACTCTAATCTAGATTCTTTTATTCCTGACATATCTATAGAAAGCTTTAGGGTTTTCCTTGAACCTACCTGCAAAAGACTTCTCATGTCCCCTCCTGGGTCTTCCTTGCTTTCTCTTTTGGTCCTTCCTGGGTAACTTGTAACTCTCAAGAGTGGGATCAATGAAGTCACTGTGCAAGAGAGCCTCCTAGCTGAAGCCCAACTGGACTTCAAATGACTTGGTCATGAGAAAACGTGACAAGTGAAGCATATGAGCTGGAGTGTATTCCGATTGAAGTGGACATCCCCGCCAATCCAACTGAGCTTGGGGAACACCATTCTAGCGAAGACAATTACATAGCCTCACTCAGGATAAATCCTGAAGAGAGGGACTCTAGGGTCAGCCCACAGCAAAACCCCAAGACAAAGCCAAGCCTTGGCTAAACAGTTAAAATTTTCTTCAGGATTCGAGCCAGCAAGCCATTGTAGTTGCTGCAGGTATGCAGACTCAAACAACAACAGAGTTCCACTAGCCCAAAACTGACAAACAGAACTCATACACTAGTATCCAGGAGTGTGTACACCTCGAAATTCCACCTACATATGGTTGGAACAGTTAAATTGCTTGACAACATCAAAATCATAAACTATTAAAATAAACATCTGGTTAAATGGTCACCTGGTTGTAATGGAGGTCAATACCGACGTAGCCATTTCAGCGATTGCAGAACCAGTCTTCAACAACATTTGCTCTGAACTTCAACCCTTAAGTTTCCACAAACCTCACCTAGACTGACAACCAATACTGGGGAACATTTATAGATTAAGGTTACAACTTTGGTTCCGGCCTCTTATGAGAAGCAGTTGGCTCAGTTTCCACTGATTGTAGTATAAGGCTTGGGCCCAATCTTGATGGGACAAAATTGGCTAAGAAAGATTCACCTAGATTGGCTGAACAGTTTTCAATTCGAAATTGTTGCCTGAGTGAAGTCCTAATTAAATACCCTAAGGTTTTTTAGGAAGGTTTAGGGACTATCAAAAGGAGCCAAGACCACCTTGCATGTTAGCCAGGAAGCAATTCTATGATTCTGCAAGGCCTGCCCAGTGGCATTTGCCTGATAGGCAAAAGTAGAGGCAGAAATTGGAAGTCTGGAAAGCAAAGGAATCATCAAACCAATTCACTTTGTGAATTGGGCAGGACCAGTCATACCGATTATGAAGCCAGATGGGTTAGTTTGTATTCAAACTGCTTTTTGCAGCTAGGTAAATACTGAATCCTTCATATAACGCATTTAAAGGCAAAGCTGGTAGAAGGGCTGTCCCTTACAAAGCTGGACATGAGTCATGAATACTTGCAATTGCAGTGAGAAGAGATTTTCAAAAAGTATGCTACAATTAATACCCATAAGAGTTTATACCGATATACGAGACTGCCATTTGGGATATCATCAGCCTTTGTAACTTTTCAGCAGAAATAGAGAACATTTTACAAGGCCTATCGCACCTCCCCTCCCCCCCCAACCAGGGATGACAATTAATCTAGATGAATTGCTATAATAGGGAAGACCATTAAGAAGCACTTAGAGAACTTCGACATGGTCCTTAGATGTTTCTCTCAGGCAGGTGAATGCCTTAGAAAGAAAAACTATGCTCCAGAGATCCCAAGTGTCCTACTTGGGCTACAGAGTGACAAAACTGACTTACACCTGTAGGAAGATAAAGTGAGGACAATCAAAGGCGCCACAGCTCCTACGTCTGTACTGGAGCTTAGGTCTTTCCTTGGGCTGGTGTATTATTACAGAAACTTCATACATAACCTGGCCTCCACACTGTCACCTTTGCATCAACTCTTAAAGTGGCAGCTGTGGAAATAGTTACACAGGCAAGCCATGGCTTTCAGGGAAGTAAAGAAACTGTTATCATACTCTAAGGTGTTGGCCCCAACTATGATCCCAAGCGAGATCTGGTACTGATGCGCGATGCCTCCCTGTACGGCATCAGGGTAATATTAGCTCATAGTTGGCTAATGGAGAGGAAAAATCTTCTAGGAGAAAGTGAGGACTGCAGATGCTGGAGATCAGAGCTGAAAATGTGTAGCAAGTCAGGCAGCCTCCAAGGAGCAGGAGAATCGACGTTTCGGGCATGAGCCCTTCCTGAAGAAGGGCTCATGCCCGAAACATTGATTCTCCTGCTCCTTGGATGCTGCCTGACCTGCTGTGCTTTTCCAGCAACACATTTTCAGCTCAGTAATGGAGAGGAAAGCCAATAGCGTATGTATCCAGGATTTTAGCTAATGCAAAGCGTAAATACACCCAGATAGAAAGGGAAGGTTTGGCGGCCACATTTCGAGTCAGCAAGTTCCACCAATGATGTCAGAGGTAGTTTCTTTACTTAGAGAGTAGTTAGGGTATGGAATACTTTGCCTACATCGGTAGTAGATTCGCCAAGTTTAAGTGCATTTAAGTCGTCATTGGACAGGCAAATGGAAGTACATGGAATAGTGTAAGTGGGATGGGTTCAGATTAGTATGACAGGGCGGCGCAACATCGAGAGCCGAAGGGCCTGTACTGCGCTGTAATGTTCTATGTTCTAATACCTTTGCAGATGCAAATTTCTAATAATAACTCACCACAAATCCCTGCTCAGTCTACTTAAAGTGGACAAGACAGTGCCCACTATAGGTCCAGGCCGAATTTGGCAGTGCACTCTAATATTAAAGTACATATCATTACAAGTTGGAACACTGTTTGGAAGGCCAAGTAGCAAATGTGGATGCATTGAGCTGACCCCCACTGGCAGATACATCATCTGTGGTACAGGCATGGAAGTATCCATGGAGGTTTTAAATTTTCTGGACACACTACCAGTCAAAGCTGACAATATCAGACTTTGAATGCAGGAAGATCCAGTCCTGTCAAAACTGGAGCAGCTGGCAAGGATGGGGATACCAAAGGGTCATCATAACCAGAATTGAAATCTTTTTAACCCGGACAGACAAGATCATAGCTGGCCTGCGTATCATTATGAAGAGCAAGAGTGATTGCCCTGAGCAAAGGTGGCTGGCACATACTGGCTGAGCTCCACTAGGGTCATCCAGTAGTTTCCAAAATGAAGATGCTGGTGAGAAGTTATGTTGGTGGCCAGGATTGGATGCAAACATAGCCACATTGTTGCGGCAGTGCCCAGAGTCAACAAGGGCAAATATTACAGCCAGCAGCTCATCCACATTTGTGGAAATGGCTGGGTAAACCCTGGACTTGGTTATATGTCAGTTATGCTGGCCCTTTCATAGGCTCAATGTTCTTATTTATTGTGGACACTCACTCATAGTGGCTGGACGTGGATAGAGGTCATTCGTCAAACACAGGAACAACAATAGAAAAACTGTGTGCAACTTTTGCAATACACAGACTCCCAGAAGTGTTTGTCACTGATTACGGGCCATCTTTTACCAGCGGGGAATTCTGAATATTTCCTAAAGTCGAATCATATTCAACATGATTTCCTCCGGGTGCTCCGGTTTCCTCCCACAGTCCAAAGATGTGCAGGTCAGGTGAATTGGCCATGCTAAATTGCCCGTAGTGTTAGGTTAGGGGTATGGGTGGGTTGCGCTTCAACGGGGCGGTGTGGACCTGTTGGGCCGAAGGGCCTGTTTCCACACTAAGTAATCTAATCTAATCTAAACATACAAGAACAGCTCCATAACATTCATCATTCAATGGTCTGGTAGAAACAGCACTCTAAACTTTGAAGACAGGGTTAAAGAAATACCCTACAACTTCACTAGATACCAAACTGTCCCATTCCTATTTGATTATAGGACTATCCCTTGTGCAACTACATAGATAGCTCCAGCAGAGTTAGTGGGGGATGACTCCATACCATGTCTGACCTTTCTGGACTGGGGTGGGCATGGGCGATTTGAAACAGCATCAGGAATGTCAATGCCAGGTGTAAGACTTCGCTAAGCGAAAGAAGCAATTTAGTTCAGAGGGTGAAGTTTGACATAGGAACCACGGGAATGGCCTTGCATGGATAAGAAGCATGGTTGACGTGAGGTCAAGTCCAGTAACTTGTAAAGTTCCGACAGACCATATGAAAGTTTCAAACTCGCAAAACGTGTCCAGCTCCTCAATAACCTTTCCAACTGTTCCAGAACCCATGGGTTCTCCGCCTCCATCAGGCACTGAAGATACTTCAGAATCGGAGATGAACACAACCGCTTTTCGCCTTTGCTGGCTGAAGAGGAGAATGAATTTCTTCTGAGATGCTCCAGGCGCAAGAGGTGAACTACTGTGCGTTACATGCCAACTGTATCAGAGGCAGAATTGGAAAATGTAACCCACGTGCTAAAAGGAGGGGTTAATAAAAAAAAGTATTGGCCTCTGGAGGGAGGGAAAGTGATTGTAATGAGGTCAGCCAGGTGGACCTCAAAATATGAATTCCCTGATTGGGTCTGTTCATCTTGTCCAATCAGGGAGTCCTGTAAATAAAGGGTGACTTGGTGACGGGATACCAGCCTTTATGGAGTTATTTCAACAGCTTTCTCAATTCTAACCTTCCTTTCCTCTTCCAAAGCGCTGTCATTCCTCAAGGCAGTGCTAACTCGATGTCCGTTTATATCTCTGGTTTAGTATCAAATTAGCTTTCAAAGTGACAAATACCATCCCATAGCTGCATTGTTCCTGGGTGGTCTCGAACCACCAATCTTCCAGTTAACAGCCGAACACGTTGACTCACTGTGCCACAGAGATGCTATGGTAAGCCAGAACAACTCCAGATTCGACTCAGAACAAATGAGGCTCATTGCCTGGGTTTGGGTCTCACCTGTTCTAGAGGTGTGTAATAACATATCTTAACAGGTTATTTAGGAAACATCTATAAATCATTATTTACGAAAAAAAGAGGTTCTTAAGAGGATCTTGTGGCATAGCAAAAGTGTCCCTACCTCTGGGCCAGAACAGCATAGGAGGTTAAGAGACAACCTGATAGAAGTTTACAAAATAATGAGAGGTACAGATAGAGTTAATGGTAGTTGTCTTTTCACTAGGATGGGGGATTTCAAGACTAGGGGGCACATTTTTAAGGTGAGAGGACAGAGACTTAAAAAAGATATGAGGCAAATTTTTTACACAGAAGCCGGTTCGCGTGTGGAATGAACTTCCTGAGCAAGTGGTGGATACAGGTACAATTACAACATTTAAAAGATATTTGGACAGAGACATGAACAGGAAAGGTTTGGAGGGATATGGGCCCGGAGCAGGCAAGTGGGACTAGTTTAGTTTGGGATTATGTTCAGCATGGACTGGTCGGACCAAAGGGTCTGTTTCCATGCTCTATGACTCTATGACTATGACTGTGTGTGTTACAACACATCTGAACAGGTTCATTTAAAAAACGAGCTGCTTTCTTGGTTATGGTTCTTTTGTACATTGGTACATCCCTCCCTCAAGGCCAGAAGTTCTGGGTTCAAGTTCCACTTGTCTTGAGGGTACTTTAGAAGACATCTTAGCAGGTTATTTAAAATAAGAAAGAAAATGGGATGTTGGGTGATACATTCAAAGAGAACTGGGTTCTACCAAAGAATCATTGGAAAAACTGGGATTTAAAAGATTTCCTCACCTGCAACACACCAGAGAGACAGCAGAAGAAAACTGAGCAAGAGAGAAGCATGTATTATCCACAAACTAAACAGGAGACCAGTGCTGGACTTACTTTCATATTTAATCTGTCTATGTTGTACAAGAAGATAAGTTTCTGTATATTAAATATGGAATAAATACCTAACAAGATAGGCCACGTTAGCTACTTGCTTAGTTAGGTAATTGAGTGATCCAGTAGTTTGTTATGAACTAAGCCAGACCACTCAAAACATTCTTAAGCAGGCAGCTCCAGACTATAACTTTGCAATTTGTTTCAGTAAGCGCACAGAGAAAATTATCTGGATTAAGTTAGCTAGGCTGACTACCAGATTTTAAAACAAACATTTATTCACAAAATTACACAATGAAACACAAAGAACAGAATAAAGATCCCCTACAGAATTCAACCTATCCAACAAGACTTAATTATGCTGTTCCGAATAATCGCAACAGCCCCAATAAGTGAACTCCCATTAAAACCCAATATAAATGGGTTTTTTGCTGCCTCATTAAACATATGGATGTCAGTCTACCAAGTATTCCTTATCCTTCTCGAACTGTCTACAGCCATTGGCACAGCTCACTACACCATTCCCAAACCCCTTTCTACTGCTGTCATCTGGTTTTGTTTTTAAATTTTGTGTTACTTTTACATGTGGGATGTGGGTGTCACAGGTCAAGCCAGTGTGCGTT
The DNA here is from genome assembly GCF_004010195.1 of Chiloscyllium plagiosum. NCBI lineage: Eukaryota > Metazoa > Chordata > Chondrichthyes > Orectolobiformes > Hemiscylliidae > Chiloscyllium > Chiloscyllium plagiosum. The sequence goes on from NC_057723.1 coordinate 77,150,922, forward strand.
GCTAGCTGCCTTTGAGAACGTGGTGTTGAGCTGTCTTCCTGAACTGCCGCAGACCTTGTAGTGTAAAGATTTCTATAGAGCTATTATGAGGTTTCACAATTTTGAACTCTCAATAGTGAAACAACAGCAATATAGCTGCATGGCAGGATGGTGTGTGGTTTGGAAGGCAATTTACCAGGCGAGGTGTTCCCACCTAATGTTGTCCTTGTCCTTTAAAGGTGGTTGCAATCATAGGTTTGAATGGTGCTGTTAAAGAAGGCTTGACAGATTGCTGCAAAGCATCTTGCAGATCTTAAATACTACTGCCACTGTATGTTGGTGATGAAGAGAGTGGAGTGTTGAAGGTGGTGACTGGGGTGCCAATCAAGTTAAGTTGGTTTAATATGGACAGCATTCCATCATAGTCCTGATTTGTGCCTTGTCAATGTTGGACTGGCTTTGGGTATTAGATGAATTACTCACTGCGAAATTTCTCATCTCTGACCTGCTCTTGTAGCCACAGTATTCATATGGCTGATTCAGTTTGATTTTTAGTCAATGGTAACCTCTTGATGTTGAGAGTGGGAGATTCAACAATGGTAATGCCACTGAATGTCAAGAAGGGATTGTCAGATTCTTTCTTGTTATCAATTGAATCATATCCACAATATCACTTAAAATGATTTATTTAGACTATTCCCAGTCTGTTACCTCTTAAGATGATGGATTTGACTTGCTCACCTCCAAAGTCTCATCTCCCCACTGATGTTGTTCCTCAGTGATATTGTTTGAAATAATGTTAGATTTTACATGTACACTAATGACACTGACCTCAACCTCACGATGACGTCTCACAACTCCCCCATCGTGCTAAATTACCAAACTGCTAACTCAACACCCAGCATTGGATAAGCAGGAATTTACTACAATCAAACTATAGGAATACTGATGGATACTTTTACTTCTAATTATAGGACCCTTTCCCTCACTTCTAATTCCACCTAACAGTCTGATATTAAACCAGTCTGCTTCCAGCTTTGGTGTCATATTTGACTGAAATAGCTACCATCATAAAGAGCAACGATTTGCATCTCCTTAACATCGTCCAACTTTGGCCAGATATTATTCATCTTTGCTTAAACCTTCATTCACACCACTGATACTTCCAGCACCCTCATGCTGCTCTCCCACTTTCTATCCTTTGTATATATAAGGTAATCCAAACATCTGCCAAAACCCAGAGCAAATTCTGTTCATTGATCTCCCTAGGTTCAATGACCTATATCAGTCAATCAAGCAAAGCCTGAATTTTAAAATTCTCATCCTTATTTTCAAATCCCTCTGTGACCACACATTCTATCCCTTCAATCTCCTTCAGGCCTACTCCTCTACTTCGTACCTCTCAGCATTTTAGCTTAAAGTTGCTCCATCATTGATGTGGTTGCCTTACCATAGGCTCTGGAATATGCTGCCTACATCTCTTTCTGGAACTCTACCTCACTTTTCTCCTCTCAATACTCCATAAAATCTACTTCCTTGACCAAGCTTTCGATCACATTATCATTATTTCTATATGAAATAGACAATAGACAATAGGTGCAGGAGTAGACCATTCTGCCCTTCGAGCCTGCACCACCATTCATTATGATCATGGCTGATCATCCTCAATCAGTATCCTGTTCCTGCCTTATCTCCATAACCCTTGATTCCACTATCCTTGAGAGCTCTATCCAACTCTTTCTTAAACGAATCCAGAGACTGGGCCTCCACTGACTTCTGGGGCAGAGCATTCCACACACCCACCACTTTCTGGGTGAAGAAGTTTCTCCTCATCTCTGTCCTAAATGGCCTACCCCTTATTTTTAAGCTGTGTACTCTGGTTTGGGACTCACCCATCAGCGGAAACATGTTTCCTGCCTCCAGAGTGTCCAAACCTTTAATAATCTAATACGTCTCAATCAGATCCCCTCTCAGTCTTCTAAACTCAAGGGTATATAAGCCCAGTCGCTCCAATCTTTCAACATAAAGATAGTCCTGCCATTCCAGGAATTGACCTCGTGAACCTACGCTGCACTCCCTCAATAGCCAGAAAGTCTTTCCTCAAATTTGGAGACCAGAACTGCACACAATATTCCAAGTGCGGTCTCACCAGGGCCCTGTACAGCTGCAGAAGAACCTCTTTGCTTCTATACTCAATCCCTCTTGTTATGAAGGCCAGCAGGCTATTAGCTTTCTTCACTATCTTCTGTACCTGCATGCTTGCCTTTGTTGACTGGTGCACAAGAACACCCAGATCTCTTTGTACTGCCCCTTTACCTAACTTGACTCCATTTAGGTAGCAATCGGCCTTCCTGTTCTTGCCACCAAAGTGGATAACCATACATTTATCCACATTAAACTGCATCTGCCATGCATCTGTCCACTCACCTAATCTGTCCAGGTCACTCTATAATCTCCTAACATCCTCCTCACATTTCACCCTGCCACCCAGCTTTGTATCATCAGCAAATTTGCTAATGTTATTATTAATACCATCTTCTATAACATAAATATATATTATAAAAAGCTGCGGTCCCAGCACTGATCCCTGCTGTACCCCACTGGTCACCGCCTGCCATTCCGAAAGGGAGCCGTTTATCACTACTCTTTGTTTCCTGTCAGCCAACCAATTTTCAATCAAGTTAGTACCTTGCCCCCAATACCATGCGCCCTAATTTTGCTCACTAACCTCCTATGTGGGACTTTATCAAAGGCTTTCTGAAAGTCCAGGTACACTACATACACTGGATCTCCCTTATCCACCTTCAGAGTTACATCCTCAAAAAATTCCAGAAGATTTGTCAAGCATGATTTCCCCTTCATAAATCCATGCTGACTCTGACCTATCCTGTTACTACTATGCAGATGTGTCGTAATTTCATCCTTTATAATTGACTCCAGCATCTTTCCCTCCACGGAGGTCAGACTAACTGAGGACTAAATGAGGTATCATGTTTTGATTTTTTGGTGAAAACACTTTGGGGCCTTGTTTAATGCACTATATAAATTATGTTTATCCACAATAACACGTTACATTTGATATGAAAAATAAGGAGGACAGACATTTGCTGCAAAGATAGAACCTAAACAGTAGCTTCCCAATGCCTGCACAGCCATACAACTTAGAGTGAATGTTGGTTGGAACTGTGTAAACTTCAGTTACCTTACTGCTGACCTTATGTTGGATGGTAGGTTGGAGCCAGTGAATGAAGGAGGTAGAATAGGAACTTTGAGGAGAGGTAGAGTGGGAGCAAAACAATGCTCCCTAAAACATGTATGTGCACCATGCAACAAGCTGAAATTTCACATGGATTGAAGTAAGCAGGCTACTCAAAATCATGAACTTTTAATATATAAGCAGACATGGGCATGATAGGAATGCTGAATTTGTAGCCTGTTAAACAGTAAGAAGAATTACAGGAAATATAGCGTTTCCTCACTAATGTAAGTAGTTACTTTATAAAATGAGCAACTTTAAATGAAACAAATCTTCCCCTTACAAGCAATATAAAAGTTTTAGATAGGTTCTATAGCTGCCTGTCAGAAATAAACAAAACATTGTACCCTGCAATTTAAATACTATAACTTTCTAAGTGACTTTAAGGAAAAAAACTTTTAATTTAAAATAAATGTTAACTCTTCCTGCTTACCTCTTAATCACTGCCTCTCCCACTCCCAATCTACACAGTGAAAGCTGTTTCAGACTGCAGTGTTACAGAGGCAAGCTACAAGCTAGAGGCGGTGAGCATGAGTGAGTTAAGCAGGAGGATCTGGCATGGGAGGTCCAGAACAGGTCAGTGAGCAGGAGGATCAGCAGTGACAGGGTGGGCTTACAGCAGGAAGGTTGATGAGTGGGAAAGGCCTTTAGGGAGAAGGAACAGCCATCCAAAAATAGGGTTAGCCAAGACATATGATCCCAAGCCAGACCTGGCATGAAACAATATTAACGTGAAACCTCAATGTTAAACGCCGATACTGGCCCAATTAAAAATGCAACATTAAATCAATACAATTTAAAACAGAGCAATTTTGACTTACTGTATTGACATGGAATTCTTCTTACCTAGTGACGAAGACTGCTGTTTCAGTTCTGTAACATTGGGTAATATCTCTGCTCTTTTCCACTCCTTCTGTTTAGCATGATGCTCAATGTTCTGTGTAAGGACCAGCTCATCAACCTGCTGAATACCTTCATTGGCATCCTGTGACCTTATCTGTGAATAAATATATACAAAGTCTAGAAATAAAAACACTAATGTCACAAAACCTGGCATAAAATGTATACAGAGTAGAGCAAATCAGAGTCTGTGAAAGTTAGGATACAATGAAAAAGATTGACAAATCTCATTAGGTCAAATAGCATCCAAGTAAAGAAACAGAGCAAATGTTGGGTCATTGGACTCTTAACTCTGTTTTACTCCACTGGGGCTGACCTGCCTAACTTTTTCCAGTAATTGGAAAACGCTTACTTCAGATTTCCATCAGTCTTAGTAAACTGCTTTGGCAAAAGTTGGGAATTTAGTGCAAGTGGGATTCTGTGGTTAACTTATAAACAACTACAAATTAATAAGATTATTTTTAAGGCAACAGATTTCTGGCTGATTGTCTTTTTTGAAGAATGTCAAGACAAATATAAATTGTCAGAAAAGGATTAACCACTTACATACTCATGACTATAAAACCTTAAGACCATTGAAAAAAAATGGATATAAAGATGAATTAACAGTGGAAAGAAGGTATGGCTCTGGCATTTTCACTTGCTTTTTTAAATTATTCTTAAACATAATGGACAGTATTTGTTGCCCATCTCTAACTGCACTGTTGCAGTCTTGAACTGCTCACAAAAATAAAATCAAAAGCAAAATATTTTAGGTGTTAGAAGCCTATCAGTTGAATACTGAGGTCTATTCAGTTTTGTGAATGAAATTTATGAAAAAGATGATCTTTTGGATACATATTAGATAGGTCAGACTTGAAAGATTTTGAAAGATGGGCATTCATTCAAAGAAGAAATATATGTACAAAACTGTACATAATTGAACAGTTGCAATTGCACGAAAGCAAAAATAATTAGGTGAAGTAATCATTTTTAACAGCCTTGATAGCATAAATGAAACATTCTGCAGTGTCACATACAATGGAGGACTCAGTGATTGGGTAGTTGGAGGTCATTCATATTTTGGATGTAGGCACAAGTATTAAGGAACACTGAAGGAATGAAAATTAGGCTACTCTTAGCAAAGCTGGACTCTACAGCAGATGACACAATTGGAGTAAAACGTAGTTACCATTGTCTTAACCAGACCACAGAGCTGCTCTCTCATTAGCCGGTGGTGGTTTAGCCTAAGGGTCACCACACCTCAGGCGAGGGAAGAAGTTAAGAAGGAGAATCCTTCATGGTAACCTCAGCTGGTGTGGGAATTAATCCATTCTGCCGTTGTCACTCTGCATCACAAACTCGCCATCCAGCCAACTGAACTAACCAGCCCAGCATTAGTAGGAAAATGAATCCCAGAAATTCCCCAGGAATATTAACAAGGTGTTTCAGATCTGACTCAAAACATCATGTACACAACAAACCATGAGTTTGATTCTCAAAGTGATTTGCATAAAAGCAAAATACGTGAATGCTGGAAATCTGAAATAAAAACAAAGTGTGGGAGAAACTTAGTAGGTCCAAAGCATCTATGGAGAGAGATACAGAGTTAACATGGAGTCCAATACGACTCTTCATCAGAACTCCTTGTTCTGTTCTGAAGTCATATCAGACTCGAAACATTAACTCTTGTTTCTCTCTTCAGAGAATTTGGAGGCTGAAGATGATAATTATCATTAGTCTAAAAGATTTGAGTTGATCACAAGAAGCTGTACAAGTTACAAATTTATTTAATCATATGGTGTTAGATAGTGGTTGCACCTCAAAGGCATGTTGAAAAGATTGGCTAAACTGCTATTTTGATTCATTCCAATATTGAGGATCAACTTTAGATTAGGAGAGCATGAAGATCCAATTTGTTTTAGTTTGAGGGATGGTAACACATGGAGGTAAATAAAAAGAGTGGTGATTTCATGCAAAATTGCAAGCTAATTTATTTGGCTTGATTTAATCTCCCATGGTATACCTTTGCCATTAAGTAGGCGCCCTATAAAAAAAAAGACAAATTGAATTGGAAACTATGCATAAGGCAATTGCACTTGGAAATTTGGTGGATCTACATAACACTTCTATTATTCTGTGCCGTTTATCTGATCGAGAAAGGTTTGATTAAAGGAATCCAATAAAGCTTCTAATCAATGTCAGCATCAGATTATAGAGATCAGGGTGAATAAAAAGCAAATTGTCTTAAACTGGGACAGAGAATTGGTTCATCTTTCTTGTCAAAGATGAGAAATCATGATAAATGTGTAATTCATGAGGTGTATACAAGGCTGAAAATGATTAGTAAATAATGTTAAATATTTAGGAAGTATCAGACATCATGATGAGGACCAAACAGTGATAGGAGATGAAGTCATATAGAAATGAAATAAAAACAAAGTGCTGGAGAAACTCAGGCATCTGGAAACATCTGTGGAGAGAGAGCAACAGAGTTAAAGTTTTAAGTGCAATAGCTGGCAACTGCCCTGGCCTGGACAGTTCATACGAAAGAGGACTGGAGGACATAGACCCAATCAAATGGTCAATGGGAGAAATCTTAAATTACCTTGTGTGCTAGGTGACAGTCCTCTTGCCCTAGAGGGAAGTATGATTAATTCAATCTTTTTCAGCAATTTGAATACTTTATGTATAAGGTCTAAGGCATCAGATAACATCATCCAAGATTGGCTTTAATTCTGGGGATATGATGGAGTAGAGAAGAAAGGGCCATAAGGAATAAAAATCCAGGTAAGGTAATAGGGGTAATGGTAAGACAATGGTTATTCAACATTATAAACTATTAAGCTTGAATAGCAATTCAATGGATTGATTACAAACTTTGTGACACTGAGTCACTACAGAAAGCAATGAGGCACCCTGCACTTCTCAAACTCATGTATACTGTAATGGCACTCCTGAGAAACTCACTACAATAGATTAGGACCAGATGGTATCAGACTGAGCAACCATGATGCACAGGACCATCTGCAAAAAGTGAAAGCAGGGATGAAATTTATCTTTTAAAATCACAGGCTCAGCTAGTATTTCTACCCATTCTAACTGCCCTTGAGAAAATTGGCATGAGCTGTTTAATTGAACCACTGCAGCCCACTTAGTATAAAGTCAGAAGTCACACAAAATAAGGTTTATTTGAAATCACAAACTTTCGGAGTACTGCTCCTTTGTCAGGTGAACTGGAGAGAAACTTGCTGGCACAGAATTCCCTCCACTTCAACTGACAAAGGAGCAATGCTTCAAAAGCTTGTGATTTCAAATAAACTGATTAGAAAATCTGGTGTCATGTGATTTCTGACTTTATTGATCCCAGTCTAACACCAGTACCTCCACATCATTTAGTATAGGTACACAAACAGAATGGTGAGGGAGGTTGCTCCAGGATTCTGACCCAGTGACAGTAAGGGACAGGGCATATAGTTCTGAAGAAGGGCTTATGCCCGAAACGTCGATTCTCCTGTTCCCTGGATGCTGCCTGACCTGCTGTTCCAGCAACACATTTTCAGCACAGGCATACAGTGCCAAGTCAGAGTGGTATACAGCTTGAAGGGAAACATGCAGACCGTGGTGGTGATGTTCCCATTCAGCTGTTGCTCGTCCTTTTAGGAGATAGAAGTTGAGAGTTTGGAAATTGCTATCACTGTGTTCTGGTGGCGAATGAAGTGAATGTGAAATGTGATGGATAGTTTACTCCTCAAGCAGTGTTCTAGATTATGTTGAGTTTCTTCAGTGTTATTAGAGCTGTACCTATCAGGCAAGTAGAGAGTATTCCATCCCACTCCTAACTTGTGCCTTGTAAATGATGCTCAAGCAATGGAGTTAGTTGCTAAGTTAATCCTACAGAATTCCTAGCCTCTGACCTGCTCTTGAAGCCACAATCCTCATACAGCTGGTCCAGTTCAGTGAACATCTCTGACCTCATGACTCTTCATTCGCTGCAAGACTGGAGCGACTGGGCTTGTATACCCTTGAGTTTAGAAGACTGAGAGGGGATCTGATTGAGACGTATAAGATTATTAAAGGATTGGATACTCTGGAGGCAGGAAACATGTTTCCACTGATGGGCGAGTCCCAAACCAGAGTACACAGCTTAAAAATAAGGACTAGGCCATTTAGGACAGAGATGAGGAGAAACTTCTTCACCGAGAGAGTGGTGGGTGTGTGGAATGCTTTGCCCCAGAAGGCAGTGGAGACCCAGTCTCTGGATTCGTTTAAGAAAGAGTTGGATGGAGCTCTCAAGGACAGTGGAATCAAGGGTTATGGAGATAAGGCAGGAACAGGGTACTGATTAAGGATGATCAGCCATGATCATATTGAATGGTGGTGCAGGCTCGAAGGGCAGAATGGCCTACTCTATTCAGATTAGGTACAGAGGAACCTCAATTATCTGAAGGACACGGGCTAGGAGTATTTCACTCTGTTAATTGAATTCCGGATAATCGAATGCTGGATAACAGTTTAGTCGAGCATTTGGACATTGCTATCTTGCCGGATAATCAAATGCCAAATAATTGAGGTTCCTCCGTATTTCAAATTTGGCCTGCAATTGAGGACAGGATGGTGTGAGGCAGGTATAGGAACCTGGTTGGGGGTGGGGGTGGGGAGTTCTAATTTGAGGAGCATCAGCCTTTGCAATTGTCCAACAATTATGGGATTTTTGCAAGCTCTGTGTATGAGATTTAGGACTTCAGGGAGATCAGCACACTGACCAAAGCTCCATGGTACAGGGAGATATTCAAGTTGGGGGATGGAGGGGTAAGCTGACAATTCTGTCACTTTAAAAAGGCTATTGTGTTTGTGGGTCTTCTTTTGCAGAGAGGCCGTAAAGGTAGAGGTACAGAAGTGTCTAGCTTAATGCTGAAAGGAGAGTGGCCAGTTCTCCCAGTTCAGGGTTTCTCTACTGTGGGCGGCACGGTGGCACAGTGGTTAGCACTGCTGCCTCACAGCGCCTGAGACCCGGGTTCAATTCCTGCCTCAGGCGACTGGCTGTGTGGAGTTTGCACGTTCTCCCCGTGTCTGCATGGGTTTCCTCCGGGTGCTCCGGTTTCCTCCCACAGTCCAAAAGATGTGCAGGGTCAGGTGAATTGGCCATGCTAAATTGCCCGTAATGTTAGGTAAGGGGTAAATGTAGGGGTATGGGTGGGTTTCGCTTCGGCGGGTCGGTGTGGACTTGTTGGGCCGAAGGGCCTGTTTCCACACTGTAATGTAATCTAATCTAATCTACTTTGTTTTAATTGTAGCAGTCACATGAGCGAGTCTAGGGGAGTTGGAAGCTTCAGGAAAGAACTCCTCTGGCCTACTTCTGAAGTCTCTTTTGGATGGTGTTCCCTCCTGCCTGTAAGAACCTGTTTCTGTGGGATGTTTTTGTACGGAAACTAAATTAGTAATAGTTGCTGCATCTGCTTGGTTAAATTTTCCAATAGGTAAGTTCTGCTAAATTCTGTTTTGTTGTGCTTGTTTTTTTTAACCTGTAGTGTTTAAATAAATTCTTGCTTTGTTTAAAACCAAATGAGTTGACCAGCTACGTCACACCTGAAATATCTACTTTTAAAAGAAGAAAAAACATCTGGGTCTAGGCTACCTTCTTCAAATATTTTGAGGGGTTCTGACCTGGTCCATAACAAAGGAAAGAAGAATATAGGAGTGGTAGGGGACAGAATAATTGGGGGATAGATACTTAACTCTGCAGTTACCAAATGATGTGTTGCCGCTCTATTTCCAGGGTTAAGGATATCTCCTCAGGACTGAAGGAGAACTTGTGAATGGAAGAGGAGGGATCCAGTTTCATTATCACATTGGTACCAACAACATTGACAGGACTAGAAAGAGGTTTTTCTGGGAAGAATTTATACTGTTTGGAGCTTAATTAAAAAGCAGAACCTCCAACCTGATAATCTATGGATTACTACTTCAGCTAAAGGCAAACTGGCATAGGGTAAATAAAAGTCAATTTAAATGCTTGGCCCAAACTTGGTGTGAGTGCAATGGGTTTCAGTTCATGGGGTAATGGGGTGAATTAAATATGATAGCAAGAAATAATCTTGTATGGGAAGATGTAGAATCCTTATGGTGGAGGTAAGAAACAACAAAAGGAAGAAGTTATTGATAGAAGAAACAACTGTGCTAAACACAATTGTAGTTACAAAGGAAGTGAGGCAGGGCTGGCTGAAGTGCAGTGGGAAGAAGTTCAGCAACCCAACAACAGTTAAAAAATGATGGCAGACATTTAAGAAATAGTCAAAACAAAAAAATCCAAGTGAGAAAGTACAATTCTAGGAAGGGAATAACCATGGTTGGCTTAATGAAGAAAGTTAAGGATAACGTTAAAATAAAAACATACCATGTGGCAAAGATTAGTGGTAAAACTGAGAATTGGGATTTTCTTTTAAAACCAAAAGATAAAAAAAGGGAAAAAACAAACTTTGAGGGTAAACGTGCAAGTAATATCAAGATGGATAGCAAAAGCTTATTTAAAAGGCCAAAATGTACACTCCAAGAACAATGCATCGGAAATAATAATGGAAGAATCAGGAAATGGCATAGGCGTTGAATAAATAATTCACACAAGTTTTCACAGTAGAAGACACAGATAGCACTCCAAAAATAATGAAAAATCAAGGAGCACAGAGTGAAGAGGAAATAAATAATAAGTCACCAGAAAGAAAAGAACCAGGGAAACAAATGGGGCTAAGGACTGAAGTCCCCTGAATCTAATGTAATGCATCCTAGAATATTAGAAGTAGCTATAGTGATAGTGGATGCACTTGCAGTCATCATCCAAGAACTTTTAGGTTCTGGAAAAGTGGATGAGGAATGAAAAACTGCCAATATAACACTTTTATTCAAAAAGAATAGGCCGACAAAAAACGATAATTATTGACCAGTTAGCTTAACCAGTCTGCTACTGGGGGATGTAATTTAGAAATGCATAACATGATCAAACAGTCAACATGGCCTCATGAAGAGGAAAATCATGCCTGACAAATTTATTAGAATTCTTTGAGGTGGTAACAAACTGGATAAAAAAAGGGGAAGAAGTGCATATAATGGATGTAGATTTCCTGGTGTTTAATAAGGTACCAAACATTAGACTACTTAATAAAAAACCCATGGTATTGGAGGTAGTATATTAACATGGACTGGGTAATTAAAGAAGACAAAGTTGGAATAAGGGCTGGCATTTTCAGGATGGCAATCTGTAACTAATAGAGTGCCTCATTTATAGGTATGCCAGGTGCTGTTGCTGCTATGCCCTCCTGCACTCTTCATTGAAATAGGGTTGCTCTCCCAGCACAGAGTTATTTTGGGCCATGAGATTATAGATTGGGGAGCAAGTACAACTCTGCTGCTGCACGCCACCCACAGTACCTCACAGAGGCTCAGTTTTGTCCCATTTATCACAATGATCATGTCACATCACTTGAATGAGGGCACCCTCAATGTGAACATAGGACTTGATATCCACAATCATTACAGTGGTCCCTCCCACTAATGCTGTCGTGGACAAATGGATCTGCAACATGTACATTAGTGAGGACAAGATCAAATATATTTTTCTCGTTAATTCTCTCCCATTTGCTACTTACTATGTCTAACATCTATGTCTTTAAGATTCCAGCAGCTCAGTTAACAGTGGTGCTGTGTTAATTTGACATTAAAGGGGTTAACCACATATTAAAGACTCCTACCCAGAGTCCATTCTGTGCCCTTGTCATCCTCAACACAATGTTCAACAAGTTGTGGTATTGATTCATCAGCTGAGGAGTGTCGTAGATAGTGATGTTTTCCTTGCCATCCTTGATACATCAAGACTTCGTTGGACTCTGAGTCAATTTAGAGGATGTGCAGGACAATCCAATGAATATACAATTACCTCTGAACAGTGATGTTTTCTGTTTTTATGGTCCCATGAGAAAGAGTGAACGTTTGACCAGTCTGATTGACAGCTTTCCCAATTTTGACACGATCCACCTGATGTTGCTAAGGCCTTTGCAGGGTTGACAGTGCTAGGACTGCTGCTGTCATCTCAAGTGGCCGATACAGTTGCAATTTTTTTGTTTCAACTTTGTCATAGGAAAAGCCACTGGCAAGTTATATATAAGTTAAATGTTCAAGATGATGGATAATCTGGCAAGTCTCTCTCTTTTGACTAAATTCTTTGCAGCGTAGATCAGCCAACATAAAAAACTGGTTTTCTCAAAGTGAAAGTTCCAGAGAGAAGTATGCTTGAAATCACCTAAAGAGCTATACCAGAAGAGAAACAGTGAAAATGTGTTTATGATTTGAATGGTGTCTTGAGTTTGTGCGTTACCCAGTAAGATCTGTAGTACTGAAAATCAGTAAGCATTTCTTACAATATTAGTACCAAAAAGAAACATTTACTGTCATCTTCATGATTAACATTGGTGACTTATGTAGTGGCACTGCAAAATTTGAGAATGGTGTTATTAAAAATTCAGATGCAATCTGAGATTGGAGTTCAGGCTTCAAGGGCTTTTAAATTCTTTGGTTGATACATGAAGACGTCCAGAGTAACTTTAAGTCATTAATTCGATTTAGAGTGTTACTCTTATCCCAGTTAATTGTGCTAGGTTCTCACAGAAAAACAATGTCACATCGAGAAAAGACAGCAATCAAGCTTCAAGGTTGGTTGGTTGAATTTACCACGTACTCCGACAAGGTTAGTTTGAGTTTCGTTATATTGGAAGTAACTACTACAGTGAAGCACCTTAAGTCATGGATGTTTTAAGGGCAAACAAAACATTAAAAAGTTAAAACGAGAAGAATTGTGTTCTTTAATTCTCTTATGTAATGGAGAAGCAGAAAATTAGTTATTCTTAGTACTGATACTTTCATTTTTCCCCAATTGTCATAGAGTGCAGTGGCTTTATAAAATATTCAATACGTTAAAAGGAAATGTTGCCCCTCCTAAGCTGAGAAAATATAGTTTCCTTAAAATAATTTCCTATTTCCTTAATATAGTTTCCTACTTGACTTAAAGAAATACTGATCCTTCTGGAAACAACAGCTATTGAATTGTATGTGTCAAATACAAGAGGTATTTGAATAGTGTGCCCACTGAATGAGAAAATCATTCTTTGGGATAATGCTCACTCACCACAAAGCAAAAAAAAACTTTACTTCATAGTGTCACACAATATTAATAAAACTCCAAGATCGAATGATGCAATTCACTAGTTATCTGACCATTTCACAAAAAGAAAAAAAAAATTACTGGTGGTTCTAGAAGAGAGGCATTTTGGAATGCTTTATAACAAACATAAAATTCTTTTCACTATGTTTTAAAATATTATGTGTGAAGATATTGTTTTGAACAAAACTGTAGAAATTAAGACAAGAAAGCTAGATGTGAGGTGTATTGTACACATTCTAACCCTCATGTTTCACTTGTAGTCCAAGCCAATGGTAATATTTACACGTTCAAGCCCTTTTTGTTAATGTTTGTTGATTATTAATTTTATTTGATACTTAAAAATGAAAAGACACTGTCATTGTCATTAGCCTTGTATCAGATTAATAACTTTCAACATTCAAACTTGCAGATGACTGTTGAAAAGATATGATCTTACCACAAAGATTCTTACTGTAAGAAATGGACTAAAAGCACTTGACTGAAGGATGGAACTGCAGAGTATTTGAATGTGCATGGTAAAACAGCTTTGTCAAGGGGGGGGGGGGATAATGCCTAACAAATCTGTTACAATTCTTTGAAGAGGTAATAAACAAATTAGACAGGAGAGTCAGTGAATGTGATTTATTTGGATTTCAAGAGGCCAGACAAGAGACTGCTAAATAAGGTAAGAGCCCATGGTGTTAAGGGCAAGGTATTGGCATGGATGTAAGATTGGCAGGATGGCAAAAGGCAATCAGTGGGAAGAAAGAGGTCTTTTTCAGGACAGTAGCTGGTGACTAGTGGAGTTCTGTGGGGTCCAGCATTGGGACCACAACTATTCACATTCTGCATTAATGACCTGGATGAAAGAACTGGGAGCATTATTGCCAAGTTGGCAGATGACACAAAGATAGGTACAGGTACAGATATGTTGAGGCTGCAGAAGGCTAGGAGAAGGAGCAAAGAAGTGGCAGATGGAATATAAGGGAGTGAGGTTATGCAGTTTGATAGGAAGAATAGAGGCACAGACTCTTCTAAAAGGACAAGGCTTTGGAAATCTGAAGCACAAAGGGACTCGGGAATCGCAATTCAAGATTCTCTTAGGATTAACATTCAGCAAATGCAATGTTAGAATTCACTTCAAGAGAGTGAGAATACAAGAGCAGGGATGTGAAGACTAGGGTCTGATCAGACCTCATTTGGAATATTGAGAGCAGTTTTGGGGCCATATCTAAAGGAGGTTATGCTGGCTTTGGAGGAGGTCCAGAGGAAGTTTGCAAGAATGATCCCAGGAATGAAGGACATGTCATATTAGGAGCGAATGAGGATTCTGTCTGTCCTTAAGAGTTTAGAAGGATGAGCGGAGAAACTCATTGAAACTTACAGAATACTAAGAGACCTAGATACAGTGGACATGGAGAAGATATTTTCACTAGGAGGAGAGACTAGGACAGATTCAATGTGAAGGGATGATCTGAAAGAAATAAAATAGGGAGGTGCATCTGTGGAACTCATTATCACAGAAAGCTGTGAAGGCCAAGTCATTGAGTGCATTTAAGATAGAGATAGATGGATTCTTGATTAGTAAGGGGATCAAAGGGAGAAGGCAGGAAAATGGGGTTAGGAACATAGAGCCATGGTTGAATGGGAGAGCACTCAGTCAGCTGAATGGCCTAATTCTGCTCCTATATCTTAAGGTCTTATTGTCTTGTGGACTAAAAACTACTTTTGTAAGCAACATATACATCAAAATACACAAAGTAATTATGGCTTTCACTTTTAACTAAGGAAAATACTTGACAGGTACACTGTACATGCCCCTTAAGTAACCAATCAATTTCACAACAGACAACAATTACAACCTTAGCTCAAAACTCCAGAGATCTATGAACTTGTAGCTTGCAAGGGACTGATAGATTTTGACATTAAGACTAAGGTCAACTGATCAACTGTTACTGATAACTCAGTCTTCAGCGAGCCCACAAAATCAAACTGCCATTTTGATTCGCCACTTCCAACCTTGGACTCTGATCTTTCTCAAGCATCTCTCCTCTTTTGCCTTGCTTTCATACAACATAGGACATTACAGCGCAATACAGGCCTTTGGTTCCACAGGTCGGCGCAATATCGAGGGCCAATCTGAAGCCAATCTAACCTACACTATTCCATTTTCATCTAAATATTTATCCAATGACCATTTAACTGCTCTTAAAGTTGGTGAGTCTACTACTGTTACAGGCAGGGCATTCCATACCCCTGCTACTCTGACATCTGTCCTAAATCTATCACCCCTCAATTTAAAGCTAAGTCCCCTCGTGCTACCAAACCCATCCAAGAAAAAAGGCTCTCATTGTCCGCCCTATCTAACCCTCTGATTATCTTGTATGTCTCAATTAAGTCACGTCCCAACCTTCTTCTCTAAAGAAAACAGTCTCAAGTCCCTCAGCCTTTCCTCATATGACCTTCCCTCCATAACCAGGCAACATCCTAGTCAATCTCCTCTGAACCCTTTCCAAAGCTTACATATCCTTCCTATAATGCAGTGACCAGAACTGTACATAATACTCACAGCAAACGCACCAGTTTTGTACAGCTGCAAGACCTTGTGGCTCCCAAACTCAATCCCTCTATCAATAAAGACTAACACACCGTATGCGTTCTTAACAACCCTATCAACCTGGGTGGCAACTTTCAGGGATTATGTACATGGACACAGAGATCTCTCTGCTCATCTACATGCCCAAGAGTCATATCATTAGCCCAGTACTCAGTCCAGCTCTGCAGTTTATCTATGTCTCTCTGTAACCTACAACATCCTTCTTCACATCCACAACTCTACCAAACTCAGTATCATCCACAAATTTACTAACCCATCCTTTTATGCCTTCATCCAGGTCATTTATATAAATGTCAAATAACAGTGGACCCAAAACAGATCCTTGCGGTACACCACTAGTAACTGAACTCCAGGATGAACATTTCCCATCAACCACCACCCTCTGTCTTCTTTCAGCTAACCAATTTCTAATCCAAACCGCTAAATCACTCTCAATCCCATGCCTCTGTATTTTCTGCAATAGCCTACCGTAGGGAACCTTATCAAATGCCTTACTGAAATCCATTTACACCACATCAACTGCTTTACCCTCATCCACCTGTTTGGTCACTATCTCACAGAACTCAATAAGTATGTGAGGCATGACCTACCCTTTACAAAACAGTGTTGACTATCCCTAATCAACTTATTCCTCTCTCTAATATAACAGATATTAATCCTATCTGTTATAACCTTTTCCAACACTTTACCCACAACCGAAGTAAGGCTCATAATTACCAGGGTTGTCTCTATTTGCCTTCTTGAACAAGGGGACAACATTTAGGTTGCAAAGGATGGGGAAGGAAATTGTAGGGGATGGGAAAAATTGAAATGTGGAGCTTATTCAAGAAACAGCTTCTGTGTGTGTCCTTGATACGTGTTTACCTCTTAGGCAGGGAGGAAGTAGTTGAGCGAGGGAGCTGTGATTTACGGAAGAAGTTGAATCTCTTGTCAAGAGGAAGAAGAAGGTTTATGTTAGGGTGAGACGTGAAGGCTCAGTTCGGGTGCTTGAGAGTTACGAGTTAGCCAGGAAATACCTAAAGACAGAACTAAGAGGAGCCAGGAGGACACATGAGGCATCCTTGGCAAAAAGGATCAAGGGAAACCCTAAAGCTTCCTACAGGTATGTCAGAAATAAAAGAATGACTCGAGAAAGACTAGGGCTGAAAATGTGTTGCTGGTAAAGCACAGCAGGTCAGGCAGCATCCAAGGAACAGGAGAATCGACGTTTCGGGCATAAGCCCTTCATCAGGAATTCCTGATGAAGGGCTTATGCCCGAAACGTCGATTCTCCTGTTCCTTGGATGCTGCCTGACCTGCTGTGCTTTACCAGCAACACATTTTCAGCTCTGATCTCCAGCATCTGCAGTCCTCACTTTCTCCTAGAGAAAGACTAGGGCCAATCAAGGGTAGTAGTGGGAAGTTGTGCATGGAGTCAGGGGAGATGGGGGAAGCACTAAATGAATATTTTCCATCAGTATTCACGCAGAAAAAAGATAGTGTCGTCGAGGTACAGCCTACTAGATAAGACAGGATTGAGGTTCACAAAGAGGAGGTATTAGCAGTTCTGGAGAGTGTGAAAATAAGTCCCCTGGATTGGATGGGATTTATCCTAGGATTCTCTGGGAAGCCATGTTTACCTTTAGAGAATCCTCGACTAGCACTCCCAGATCCCTCTGTACTTTGGCTTTACAAATTTTCTCACTGTTTAGAAAGTAGTCCATGCTTGTATTCTTTTTTCCAAAGTGCAAGACCTCGCATTTGCTCACATTGAATTCCATCAGCCATTTCCTGGACCACTCTTCCAAACTATCTAGATCTTTCTGCAGCCTCCCCACTTCCTCAGTACTACCTGCCTGTCCACCTAACTTTGTATCATCGGCAAACTTCGTTAGAATGTCCCCAGTTCCTTCATCCAGATCATTAACATATAATGTGAACAGCTGCGGCCCCAACACTGAACCCAGCGGGACACCGCTTGTCACCGGCTGCCATTCCGAAAAAGAACCTTTTATCCCAACTCTCTGCCTTCTCTCAGACAGCCAATCCTCAATCCATACCAGTAGCTCACCTCGAACACCATGGGCCCTCACCTTGCTCAGCAGCCTCCCATGTGGCACCTTATCAAAGGCCTTTTGATAGTCTACGTAGACCACATCCACTGGGTTTCCCCGGTCTAACCTACTTGTCACCTCTTCAAAGAACTCCAACAGGTTTGTCAGGCCGACCTCCCCTTACTAAATCCATGTTGACTTGTTCTAATCCGACCCTGCTCTTCCAAGAATTTAGAAACCTCATCCTTAATGATGAATTCTAGAATTTTACCAACAACCGAGGTTAGGCTAATTGGCCTTTAATTTTCCATCTTTTGTCTTGATCCTTTCGTGAACAATGGGGTTACATCAGCGATCTTCCAATCATCCGGGACTTTCCCTGACTCCAGTGACTTTTGAAAGATCTCAACCAATGCCTCCGCTATTTCCTCAGCCACCTCCCTCAGAACTCTAGGATGTAGCCCATCGGGGCCAGGAGATTTATCAATTTTAAGACCTTTTAGCTTTTCTAGCACTTTCTATTTTGTAATGGCAACCATACTCAACTCAGCCCCCTGACTCCCTTTAATTGTTGGGATATTACTCATGTCTTCCGTTGTGAAGACTGATACAAAGTACTTATTAAGTTCTCCTGCTATTTCCTTATCTCCCATCACTAGGCTTCCAGCATCAGTTTGAAGTGGCCCAATGTCTACTTTTGCCTGTTGTTTGTTTCTTATGTATTGAAAGAAACTTTTACTATCATTTACTTGCAAACTACCAGCCCATTTCCCTTTTCTTTCAAAACTCCTTGAATGTACTGTTACATTCCAATTAATGTCTATCTTCTCTGAAGTTCTTGACTTCATCTCTCCAATAAACCCGTGTTACACTATTCCATCAAAAATTACAAAATGCAACAATAACCAAAGCAAAACATTCCCCTTTGTTCCTCCTGATCCATTTGCAGCTTCTGATGTGGTTGAGCATACCAAACCCCTCATTCATTCAGTTAAATGAGATGCATCTGATCTGTTTTCATTACTTTTTTTTCAGTCGTAGGCAGAGAATCACCTTCAATGGTTTATCTTCCATATTCCCACCTTTACCTTGTGCCACTAAAGAATCTCTATCAATACTTCTGGGCAAAAGATGAGCAAGTTGGACCCTCAATCATTAGCGATGAGAAGAAAGAGTGGTTACATTACTGAAATGTAAGGTTGAGGAGCTTAACAAGGTAGGATCAGGAGACCTTCTAAGGGGCACAGTTTAAAAAATTATACTTCTACCATTAAGATATGGACGAGGAACTTTACCCCTCAGTGAATTAAGCAGATTTTCATTGTAAAAGCTAGTCAAGGTTAATGGCAGGCTGTTAATATTTGACTTGAAGTTGAGCTTCTGACCACATATCTGTGCTGTCACTGAGATCTCTCTTTTCCCACATTTGAAACATTGTCAGCCTCTACTCTGTCCCATTCATCTTTTGAAATCCTCTCTTCAGTCTTTTTTACTCTTAAATTTGACTTTTCTAACACATTCCAGAAAAGGGTCCCAAATTCTACCCTCCATAAGCATGATCCCATCCAAACTTCTGATGCCTATGTTTTAACTTGCATTAAATAACTACACACCTATACGGATTTCCATGCAGCTGGATTTTAAAGTTCTCATCCTTTTATTCGTACCTCTTTACCCTTCCATATTTCAATAATCTCCTCCAGACCTGCAAACCCTCAAGATATTTGTGGTTCTCTAAAACATTTTTTTTAATCCACAAAAGCTGTTGAAACTGCTGGAGGTAATCAAGCTGATGAAAATCATGAAAATTGGAAAAAATTATTATGAGAAAGCAAAGGCTACAACATATGCCCAACAACTGGAACAGGATTTACAATTTAATATACCTGTCTGAAGATATGTATTTCCATGAAATTATGAGAACTAGAATAGCAATAGTGAAGAAATCATTCTCTAAACAAAGTTCAGCATAGAACTGGCAAGAGATTTGAAGAAAAAGAATATCAAACAGTGCTTTACTAAGTCTTGTTGCAAGGAAGTGGAACATGAACGTGATCAAAATAGACACTGAAAGACTAGAAATGTGGTACAGGAGAAGGATGAAGGGGGTCAGCTGGAAAGAACACAACACCAGCAAAGAACATTGAAGAATGGAGCAAAGAACATTAGAAAATATCAAAAGGCAACAAGGCTGTATTGGCTGCATATCCGAAAGAATGAGAACTTGTTCTAGGAGGTGAGGAAACTTAGAAGGTTGTAGTCCAAGAGGGAGAACAGCAATGCTAAACAACTTGAAATGGAAGGCTCATAAGAGCAACTAAAAGAAAAATGCAACAAAGACTGAAATTGCTGGAAAAGCTCAGCAGGTCTGGCAATATCTGTGAAGATCAAAGTTAACGTTGCAGGTCTAGTGACCCTCAGAACTGCAAGAAGTCCAGACCCGAAACGTTAACTCTGATTTCTCTTCACAGATGCTGCTAGACTTATAGAGTTATAGAAATGAGCTTTTCCAGCAATTTCAGTTTTTGTTGGATTTACAGCATTCATAGTAATGACCGCATGGCATGGGTAAGAGGACAGGGTTTCTTGTGCAAATCACCACTACAACAAGCCTGATTGTTCAGCAATCTGAATACGAATCACTTTGCTACCAGCAGCTTACATCAACTATTCACCCCAAACATTGGAATTTCTACCTAAACCACTCTGCCTCTTTATGTTTGTAAAATGCTACTTAAAAACACTTTTTCATCCAGTATTTGGTAGCTGCCCAAACATTCTGTGCACTTGGATACAAGAATCTTGTCTGAATGTTCGCGGGAAGTACCGTGACACAATGTTAAAGATGATGCGTAAATAAAAGTGGCTACCGGATAGAAATTAAATTAGAATGCCAACCATCAAATGCCAAGCAAACAGGAAATACAGGAAATTTGGCTGGTACACTGGTACACTAAGCACTACCTTACAGTTTACTTCTGTACCACCAGTAACTATCAACACAAAATTTGCAAGACATCAACTTTCAATAAAACTGACCGTAACTACTCATATTTGAACAAAGACATAATACTACATTCATTATCAATTTTACCACCTGCTGCCTTGTAATTGGTTCACCTTAAGTTAGGTTATTGGAGAAACATCCTTGTTCAATTTATACAAGTCAATAAAAAATGTCAGTCAAAAATCAGAAATAGTCTCGCAAATAAACCACTAGGCCATCAGTTCGTCTTAAGAAAGCTGCCAAAGGCATACGTAGGCAATGGCATTCATTAATGTCCTCCAGCGTGCCAAAGCAACCTGCAACTGAGTGAGTAAAAGAACATTTGACGACCAAGATGAGTGATCCTTGCCGACCGATACACAGAATTATACAAAATAGATGCAGGAGTAGGTCATTTGGCCCTTTGAGCTCTGGTTTCCTCCCAGAATCCAAAGACGTGCAGGTTAGGTGAACTGGCTATGCTGAATTGCCCATAAGTGTTCAGGGATGTGTAGGTGAGGTGCATTTGTCAGGGGAAATGTAAAGTAATGGGATAGGGGAATGGGTCTGGGTTGGTTACTCTTCAGAGGGTAGGTGTGGCCTTGTTGGGCCAAATGGCCTATTTCCCCACTGTAGGGATTCTATGCTTTTATGATCTAACTGCTAAACTGCAAAGATCAGTCCCGCTGGAGTGGGGCAGAAGGGAGAGAGAGGACATGGTGACAGACAATGTAACAAGCTAAAAGGTAGGGAATGGGATTGGGTTTACAATCTGAAGGTGTTTGAACTCAATATCAAGTCCAGAAAGTTGTAAAGTGCTTGGTCTGAAGATGCAGTGCTGTTCCTCCAGTTTGTACTGTGATTCACTGGAATACTACAGCATGCAAGTGGGCATGAGAGCAAACGCGGTATTAAAACGACCGGCTACTTGAAGGTCAAGGTCATGCTTGCGCATGGACTGAAGGTGTTCTGCGAAAGCAGTCACCCAGTCCGCGTTTGGTTTCTCCAATGTAGAGTAGGCTATGTTGGGTACAGCGAATGTAATACACAAGATTGGAGGAGATACAGGTGAAATGCTGCTTCACCTGGAAAGGCTATTTAGGCCCTTGGATGATGAGCAGGGAGATGGTGAAGAGGCAGGTGTTGCTCCTGCTGCCATTAAATGGGAAGGTGCCTTGGGAAGGAGGGGGATGTGTTGGTGGTCAAGGAATCAAAAATATGTTTTTTTAAAGCTGCCATTATTTCTTATCTATCTATTCCTATAGTATGCTCTCTGTTCAAGAGCTTACAAGCCACCCCCAAAGTCGACCTGTTATCTATTTCTACTGCTGTCACTAAACCATTATTAACCTCACTCCAGTGTACCAATGCAATCCTTAACTATCACAGCCACCCCTTCAACATTCCAGAACGTCTCAACCCTAAATATCATGGACCCTTAAATATTCATGTCCTAGTCTTTGTCATGTTGCAACTATGCCTGTGTGATGGCTACCAGGCTATACATAAAAAGATTTCTAATTGTTCTGTCAGTTGATTTATCTTGTTAGAAATGCAGTGTGCATTCTGATCCAGAGTCATCTTTTCATGATTTCTAGTCACATCGGTTGGTGCACTCTTTAGGTTTGTATGCTCTTTATTGCTACCTTGCTTTCTTGCATGTGTGGTCTTCGCTATTCAACTCATCACATCTTCTCAAACTTGATTCTTTGACCTCATTGCTTAGTTTAAAATTCTCCATATTGCCCAAGCTATGACTTGCCAGAATACTGGACCCAATGTAATTCAAATAAGGACAGTCCCAAAAGTTTAACTCTCACTTCCCAGTGCCCCAGGAAATAAAATTAATTTTTCTGACACCAACCTTTGAGCCATGTTCTTAACTCTCTAATCTTACTGACTGTATAAATTTCTATGGCTCAGGTAGTAACCCTGACATTAGTACTCTTGCAGTTCTGCTTTGTCTGAAGAGCCTAAATTATAAGAATTCACTACTTTTTAAGCAATTACCTGTTTTGTTCAATTTTCAGAGGACATTCTTTATCTTTTATGATTCTAGTCAAGAAAGAGATTCTACAAAATGCTTTAAGTATGTTTCAAATTTGTTCCTAGTCACACATACCCTTAACTCTCCCCAAAAGGACAGGGAAGCATATCCATCACTTCAGCTGATTAAAAATGTTAACCTGGTACTGGGACTTTGCTATTTTTTGTTAGCTCATTCTATTGAATACTTTATCTCATGAGTTTGTTTAATATGACAGTGCAGTGAAGAATAAGTGTAAGTGAAAGGAAGAATAGAACCCAAGTATGTTAAAAATTTCGACAATATACTTGGTGAGCTACTTTTTAATTGCAGCACAGAAAATAAACAAAATTAACTTTACATTGATTTAGCACACTCAAACACAGACCTGTACCAACTGCTAAACTGCTCCTTCTCACAGCCATATAAAACTCCAAGATGCATGGATCACACGATTCCACATTTACAAGGCAAAAACACAATGTACAAAGTCACCCAGTAAAGCATACCAAGGATGGTTAAGAATATCACCACCCAGTAGTTCCATCTCAATATTTACCATCTATTTATCAAGATTAATTTGCCTGAATTCTAACAGTGACTCTTTCAAAAAAATTCAAATAATAACAGTCTTTTATTTATTTGCTCAGGAAATCAGCAATATCAGTGAGGCTACATTTAAGGGGCAAATAAGCTGGATAATAAAAGGTGGCATCAGGCCTTCTCCTTGAACTGCAGTGGTCTTTGTGATAATGGTGATCTCTATATGCTAGGAGAAAGTGAGGACTGCAGATGCTGGAGATCAGAGCCCAAAAACGTGTTGCTGGAAAAGCGCAGCAGGTCAGGCAGCAAAGGAACAGGAGAATCAACGTTTTGGGCATAAGCCCTTCTTCAGGAAGAAGGGCTTATGCCCGAAACATCGATTCTCCTGATCTCCGTATGCTGTTTGCTAAGGAATTCTGGGACCTGGGCTTATGATAGTAAAAAAACAAGTATCTCTGATCAACTTAATGGGCGACACGGTGGCATAGTTGTTAGCACTGTTGCCTCACAGCGCCAGAGGCCCGGGTTCAATTCCCATCTCAGGTGACTCTATGTGGAGTTTGCACATTCTCCCAGTGTCTGCGTGGGTTTCCTCCAGGTGCTCCGGTTTCCTCCCACAGTCCAAAAATGTGCAGATTAGGTGAATTGGCCATACTAAATTGCCCGTAGTGTTAGGTGAAAGGGTAAATGTAGGAGAATGGATCTGGGTGGGTTACGCTTCGGCGGGTCGGTGTGGACTTGTTTGGCCAAAGGGCCTGTTTCCACACTAAGTAATCTAATCTTGCCACAAAACTTAGAGTGGTGTAATTTTGAGACAAATTTTAAAGTGACGGTGTCTCTAACATTTCTGTGCTTGTCCTTCTCAATAACACTGCAATACCCATCGGGAACAAGAAACCAATAGAACCAAATTTACTGCATTATCTGAAAATGACGACAGTATTAAGATTCCACTTTTTGGCCGATGTACTTGATGAGCTGCATTAGCTCTGATTTATTTAAGGACATTTGTTTAAGGTATCTGATATTTCAAGGAAACAACAAAATGAAATG
The DNA here is from genome assembly GCF_004010195.1 of Chiloscyllium plagiosum. Taxonomy (NCBI): domain Eukaryota; kingdom Metazoa; phylum Chordata; class Chondrichthyes; order Orectolobiformes; family Hemiscylliidae; genus Chiloscyllium; species Chiloscyllium plagiosum. Next base: position 77,175,484 of record NC_057723.1, read on the forward strand.
CTGAACATTCAAATTTTCAAAGGTTTAAGACAGATTGTACTTTGCTATCACACCAGTAGTGTGATTCATGCAGGTTGTTGTTCAATTGTATACTGGGCAAGATGTCTCGATGGTAAAAACAATGACTGCAGATGCTGGAAACCAGATTCTGGATCAGTGGTGCTGGAAGAGCACAGCAATTCAGGCAGCATCCGACGAGCAGCAAAATCGACATTTCGGGCAAAAGCCCTTCATCAGGAATAAAGGCAGAGGCTCTCTGCCTTTATTCCTGATGAAGGGCTTTTGCCCGAAACGTTGATTTTGCTGCTCATCGGATGCTGCCTGAATTGCTGTACTCTTCCAGCACCACTGATCCAGAAGATGTCTCGATGGACTGATACCTGGATTTTGCTACTATCATTCACACAGCCATTGTACAGTAGCAGCTTGAAACTGTTTGTCTTATTCAAATATTTTAGAAACCCTGCCTTTTCAGTGTAATTTGAGGTAAACTGTGTCCTTCAGTGCAAAACTTCAGGTGAATTCATGTTTGACTAACAATAAAAGTTGGGGACATCACTGACAAGGTAGATAGTGTTTAATGAGCCTCCCTATTTACAAACATCTCCAGAAATTATTCAACATCGCATCTCAGATTATCTGCAAATATTGCAGACTTTTGCTCATCTGCAAGTATGCATGATAAACCATGAACACAATCACCACTGGCTTTAAGATAGCTTTGCATTCTATTCCTAGTAATTAAAATCAATTACAGATTCCACAAACACTTTAAAAGATATGTAATTTTTCTTAATATGCTGCATTCAGATCAAAATCTCAGCACAATAGAAGATCTCTCAGTGGAAGCAGGTGATATTCAAGTTAATTCCATTCCATGAGTGCACTGCCTGAACACAAATTAAACTGCATATAGCTTTTTTAACTTGCATTTTAAATTAGTTAGAAGGGAAAAAAAGCAGGCATTCTGATTAACATGATGCGACAAAAGTGATTGTCCCCATCGATCCCCTCCAATGTCAATGTTTTTGCTATATTTATCAATTTATATATGGGAACAATGAGTCACACCTTCAATTTTGCAAAGGACAGTGAAGAGGGACACAATGTAGTGCAAGTGAAAACAGTAAATTGCAAAGGATATAAATAGATTCAGCAACTGGACAAAGAAAAAGAAATCACAAATGTAATGCAATGCAACAAGGCCATCGACTTTTGACCAAGGAAGAGGAGGTGTTAACGAAAACTAAATGTTAAAAGATGCTCTAAGTTTCAAAAATTATGAGAAACTAGAAACTGTAGAAGAGTGAAGATATGTAGAAGTCCAAGTACACAGACATTGGTGAGGCCTCTCTTGGAGTACTGTGACTAGTTCTGGTCACCCTATCACAGGAAGGATATTATTAAGCTAGTGACGGCTCAGAAGAGATTTTACAAGATGTTGCTGGCATAGAAGCCTTGAGTTGTAAAGAAAGGCTGAATAGGGTGGAACTTCTTTCACTGGAGCATAGAGGGTTCAAGAGGTGTCCATATAGAGGTCTAAAAATCATGAGGTGTCGACACCAGGTTAACGGTAGGTGTCTTTTCCATAGATTGAGGGATTTCAAGACTAGGCAGCATCCAAGGAGCAGGAGAATTGACAGTTTGGGCATAAGCCCTTCTTCAGGATTCCTGAAGAAGGGCTTATGCCCGAAACGTCGATTCTCCTGCTCCTCGGCTGCCGCCTGGCCTGCTGTGTTTTTCCAGCACCACATTTTTCAACTCTGGTCTCCAGCATCTGCAGTCCTCAATTTCTCCTAGGATTTCAAGACTGGGGGACTTTTTAAGGTGAAAGGTGGGAGATTTTTAAAAAAAAAGACCGATGGGCAATTTTCTTTCAAAAAACAGAGTGGTTCGCATGTGGAATGAACTTCCTGAGGAAGTGGTGGATGCAGGCATGGTTACAACATTTCAAAGACACTTAGATAAGTACATGGAATAGGAAAGGTTTGGAGGCCAGAAGCAGACAGGTGAGACCACTTTAGTTTTGGCTAATGTTCAGCATGACCGGTTGGACTGAACATTATGCTCTATGACACTATGATTCTACAGAAATCATTAATTATTAAGAGACTGGCACAAAAAGCTCTCAGAATTGTTAGAGCATTGGCTTGCAAATAAAGAAGCTACAGTCAAAAGGGGAGGAAAATCCATATAAATTATGGACAGCTTTAGGGAGAACCCATTAATAACACTAATTAGTTTTGGGCTCTGCACATTAGAAAGAATATTATGGTCTTGGTGAAGGTGCACTGATTCACCAGCAAGGTTTAATGGCTCAAATTAAGTAAACTTGCCTTGTATTTATTCCAGAGTTAAAGAGAATTAATAATGGCCTGATCGAGGGTTTTTTCTTAAAAACAAAAAATTGCAAGATAGCATTCCTTGATCTTTTCCTAGCACACCATCCTTTATAGAAAAGAAGTATCTTCCTTTATAGTGGTGTTCACAATTCCTAGCTATTCTTCAATTCAATAGACTTTGTGTACCTATGCTAATTGCTGCAAAATTAATAATCAAGGCAAGAACAATACAAGGTAGAGGAATTCCTGGGTACTAACTGCAATTAAAAATGTTGTTGAGGTAAACCATTACTGTCAATATCAACACTATACTCTCCATGATACTCCTGCTGAACATCTAATGTTTAGGAACTAAACTGTTGATTATGCAGTTGGCACACCACAAGTTAACATGTTAAAATACTTACTGGAGGGTCATATGCTACTTGGAGACCTTTGGCAATAACAGTAAGGTAGTTTAACATTCTCAATGCTTTAAAATCTGCAATAACTGACTGTATCCAGTTGTATAAAATAATTGTGGTTTTTCTTTTAAAACGTACATTTATGCATTCTGGGTAGGCCAACATTTTTCCCCAACTTTTGTTCCGAGGTGATGGTGAGCTTCTTGAACTACTTGTAGCCACATGGTCCTGGTACACATACACAATGCTATTGAGGAATTTCCAGGATTTTAACCCAACAAAACTGGAGGAACAGTGACATTATTCCAGGTCCAGTTAGTGAACGACTTAGAGGGAAACATGGAGGCATTCCCATGTGTTACTGCACTTGGTAGTGGACGTTGGTGTAGAAGCTGCTGTCCAATGAGCTTTGAATTTCTGCTGTGTATCTTTTAGGTGGTACATAATGCTGCTGCTGTCAGTGGTGGAGAAAATAAATATTTGTGGATGTGATGCCAATCAAGCAGGCCTCTTTGACCTGCATGATTTTAATCTGAGTATTGTTGGAACTGCACTCATCTAGGCAAGTGCAGTGTGCTCCTTTACACTCCTGACTCACATCTTATAAATGGAAGACACACTTGGGAGTCAGGAAGTAAGTTGCTTGATGCAAGACTCAGAGCTTCTGACCAACTCCTGGTGGCACAGTATTTGCAAAGCTTTCCATTTTCAGTTTCTGGTCAATGGCAAATCTGGGATGTTTATAGTGCAGATTCAACAGGAGTAATGGCATTGCATGTCAAGGGGCAAGGGGTTGATTCTTTGTTACAGAGGACTGCTGCCTAACATGTGATGCAAAAGTGTTATTTAAATGGGGAAACCTACCCTTCCCAGCATCCCTTGCTTCTCTCAGCCCTCTCTCCATTTTTACAGAACAGCGAGGAGAGAAGCAGAGAGAAGCGAGGGCTGCTGGGAAGGGAGAGCGAGAGAACCGTTTTTAAAGTAACAACAGAGGGAGAGGCCACAGCGAGGAGCAGAGGGCTACTGGGTATACATTTGGAAAGTGGCTGAATCCTGAGATACCACACGTGTAGTGTCTCCCACCTGCCCCCCTCCTCAAAACAAAAAAAAGACTCGTGTATGTTGCTAAGATAAGCTGTTTCAATTGATATTTCTTGTGTATCTTGAAATAGATTAAAAGTTTATTGTTAGTTGGTTAGTTGAATAAGACCACAGAGAAGTACTAGAAATTATTTAACTCAAATTTGTATAAATTTAATTAAATAAGTAGAGATGGCTGTGCAGGTGATGTAGTGTAGCTGTATGATGTGGGAGCTGGCTGATCCCATTGTGAACGGCAGTAACCACATGTGCAGCAAGTGTGGGTTGCTGTAAGAATTCCAGATCAGAACTGATGATCTGGAATCTGAACTTCATGTACTGCGGCACATCCGGGAGGGGGAAAGAGTTACCTGAATGCTTCGTTTCAGGAGGCAGTCACATCCGGTACATTAAGTAATTCAAATTCAGTTACTGATCAGGGATAACAGGGTGTGACTGAGAGAGAAACAGGTAGAGGGATTCTGATTTCAGAGTGGGAGACCTTGTCCAACAGGTACGAGATTCTAGCTCTCTGTACAGAGGAGGGAAAGGGCTGCGGACAGGATGAACCAGCTGACTACGGCACCATGGTACAGAAGGCCATTCAAGAGGGAGGACCAAAAAGACAAGTAGTTGTTATTGGGGATTCTATAAATAGGGGGACAGTTAGTATCCTTTTGAGTCAGATGAGGAGCCCCACAATGTGTGTTGCCTGCAATGTGCCAGGGTGCAGGACATCTCCAACCCACTTGAAAGGATATTGCAGCGGAAGGGAGAAGATCCAGTTGTAGTGGTCCATGTTGGTACTAACAACATAGGAAGGGGGATTATCAAGCACGAGGAAGGACGTTGAAGAACAGGTCCTCAAGGGTCATAATCTCTGGATTACTGCCCGAGTCATATACTAATTGGCATAGGGATAAGAAAATTAGGGAAGTAAACATGTGGCTAAGAGGGAATCATTCATTGGACACTGGCACCAGGTGAGGGTGGAATCTGTACCGATGGGACAGTCTCCACCTGAACCATTATGGAACCAGTGTTCTGGTGAAAAAGGATAAATAGGGTGGCCACTAAGACTGTAAACTTTGATTTGGTGGGGGGGTGGGGGGGGGGGGTGGAGAACGCAGCGTGACAGGGACTATGGAGTCAAGCAGAAAGATAAGCAACAGGTTAGCATGTGCGCAGGTTTTAAGTTCAAGGACATACTACTAGAGATGTTGAAAATCATGAGGATAAGAACATTTCCATTAAGGCGCTTTACCTGAATGCTTGTTGTATTCCTAACAAAGTAGATGAATTAACAGCACAAATCATCGTGAATGATTATGATGTGGTAGGCATCACAGAGGCGTGGTTGCAGGGATTTCAGGACTGGTAGTTAAACATTCAAATATTTACAACTTACCAAAAACACAGGGAGGTGGGCAGAAGGGGCAGGGTTGCCTTGCTAGCTAAGAATGAAATTAAATCTATAACACTGAATGACAGAGTCAGAGGATGTGCAGTCTGTATGGATGGAGTTGAGAAACCAGAAAGGCAAAAAAACCATAACGGGAGTTATGTACAGACCTCCTAACAGTGGTCAGGACCAGGAGCACAAGATGTACCAGGAAATAGATAGGGCATGTCAGAAAGACAAGGTCACGAGGATCATGGGGGACTTCAACATGCAGGTGGACTGGGTGAATAATGTTGCCGGTGGATCCAAAGAATTCATAGACTGCTTACAAGATGGCTTTTTGAAACAGCTTGTGATGGAGCCCACAAGGAAGCAGGCTATTCTGGACTTAATTCTATGTAATGAGACAGACTTTATAGAAGACCTTAAAGTAAGGGAACATTTAGGATGCAGCAATCATAATAGGGTAGAGTTCAGTCTGCAGTTTGAAAGAGAGAAGGCAAAATCAGATGTAATGGTGTTACAATTGAATAAAAGTAATTACAGGGCATGAGAGAGGAACTGACAAACATCGACTGGAAGCAGAACCTAGTGGGGAAGACAGTAGAGCAACAATGGCAGGAGTTTCTGGGTGTAACTGAGGATGCAGTATAGAGGTTCATCCCAAAAAGAAAGAAAGATTATTCAGGGGTGGGGGGCACAGGGGGATTAGACAGCCATGGCTGACAAAGGAAGTTAGGAAATGCATCAAAGAAGAATAGAGAGCCCATGACGTGGCCAAGAGAATTGGAAAATCAGAAGATTGGGAAGACTACAAAAACAACAGAGGACAAAGAAATAAGGAAGGTGAGGATCAAATATGAAGGTAGGCTAGCCAGTAATATTAGAAATGATAGTAAAAGTTTCTTTCAATACATAAGAAACAAACGAGAGGCAAAAGTAGACTTAGGGCCACTCCAAATTGATGCTGGAAGGCTCGTGATGGGAGATAAGGAAACAGCTGAAGAACTTAAATACTTTGCGACAATGGAAGACTTGAGTAATGTCCCAACAATTAAGGAGGGTCAGGGGACAGAGTGGATTATGGTAGCTATTAGAAAAGAGAAACGGCTAGAAAAGCTAAAAAGTCTAAAAACTGATAAATCTCCTGGCCCGATGGGCTACACCCCAGAGTTCTAAGGGAGGTGGCTGAGGAAATAGCAGAGGCATTGGTTGTGATCTTTCAAAAGTCACTGGAGTCAGGGCACGTCCTAGGTGCTTGGAAAATCAATTTGGAACCCCCTTGTCTTGATGCTTTCTTGAACAAAAGATGGAAAATTATAGGAGAAAGTGAGGACTGCAGATGCTGGAGATCAGAGCTGAAAAAATGTGTTGCTGGAAAAGCGCAGCAGGTCAGGCAGCATCCAAGGAGGAGAATCGACGTTTCGGGCATAAGCCCTTCTTCAGGAATGAGGAGGGTGTGCCAAGCAGGCCAAGATAAAAGGTAGGAAGGAGGGACTTGGGGGAGGGGC
>NC_057723.1:77182620-77187034 GCF_004010195.1 Chiloscyllium plagiosum
AGGGAAATAATCCTTGGTGGTGGGGTCTGTTTGGAGGTGGCGGAAATGACGAAGGATGATACGATGTATCTGGAGGTTGGTGGGGTGGTTGGTGAGGACCAGTGGGGTTCTGTCCTGGTGGCGATTGGAGGGGCGGGTTTCAAGGACGGAGGAGCGGGAAGTGGAGGAGATGTGGTGGAGAGCATCATCAACTACGCCTGAGGGGAAATTGCGGACTTTGAAGATTATAGGCCGATTAGCCTAACCTCGGTTGTAGGTAAAATTCTAGAATCTATCGTTAAGGATGAGATTTAAGTGCAGGATCAGATTAGAACAAGTCAGCATGGATTTAGTAAGGGGAGGTCATGCCTGACAAACCTGTTGGAAACCTTTGAAGAGGTAACAAGCAGGCTAGACCAAGGAAACCTGGTGGGTGTTATTTACTTAGACCTCCAAAACGCCTTTGATAAGGTGCCTCACACAGGAGGCTGCTGAGTAAGGTGAGGGCCCATGGTGTTCGAGGTGAGCTACTGGCATAGATTGAGGATTGGCTGTCTGACAGAAGGCAGAGAGTTGAGATAAAAGGTTCTTTTTCGGAATGGTAGCTAGTGACAAGTGGTGTCCCGCAGGGTTAAGTTTTGGGGCCGCAACTGATCAATTTATATATTAATGATCTGGATGAAGGGACTGGGGGCATTCTGTCGAAGTTCACTGATGATCTGAAGTTAGCCGGACAGGCAGATAGATCTGAGGAGATGGGAAGGCTGCAGAAAGATTTAAGGAGAAAGTGAGGTCTGCAGATGCTGGAGATCAGAGCTGGAAATGTGTTGCTGGAAAAGCGCAGCAGGTCAGGCAGCATCCAGGGAACAGGAGAATCGACGTTTCGGGCATAAGCCCTTCTTCAGCCCTGAAGAAGGCTTATGCCCGAAACGTCGATTCTCCTGTTCCCTGGATGCTGCCTGACCTGCTGCGCTTGTCCAGCAATACATTTCCAGTGCAGAAAGATTTAGACAGTTTAGGAGAGTGGTCCAAGAAGTGGCTGATGAAATTCAATGTGAGCAAATGCGAAGTCTTGCACTTAGGAAAATGGAAGACAGGGACGGACTAGTTTCTAAACCGTGAGAAAATTCCTAAAGCCAAAATACAAAAGGATCTGGGGTGCTTGTCCAGGATTCTCTAAAGATTGACTTGCAGGTTGAGTCCGTGGTTAAGAAAGCAAATATAATGTTGTCATTTATAAAACAAAACAAAGAAAATTTACAGACCAGGAACAGGCCCTTAGGCCCTCTAAGCCTGAGCCGATCCAAATCCACTGTCTAAACCTGTCGCCCAATTCCTAAGCATCTGCTCCCCACTTACTCATGCATCTGTCCAGACGCATCATAAATGAATCTACAGTACATGCCTCTACTACTTCTGCTAGCAACGCGTTCCAGACACCTACCATTCTCTGTGTAAAGTACTTGCCGCGTGTATCCCCCTTAAATGTTTTACGTCTCACCTTGAAAGCGTTACCTCTCCTTATTGAATCCTTCACCTGGGAAAACGCTTAACTCTATCTACCCTGCGTATACCCTTCATGATTTTGTAGACCTCAATCAAGTCTCCCCTCAATCTCCTTTTTTCGAATGAAAACAATCCTAACCTACTCAACCTCTCTCCATAGCTCACACCTTCCATAGCAGGCAACATCCTTGTAAACCTCTGCACCCTCTCAAAAACGTCCACATTTTAACATGACCTGTCAGCTCTTATACTCAACACCCTGTCCGATGAAGGCAAGCATACCATATGCCTTCTTGACCACTATCCAGCTGTGCAGCAACCTTCAGGGTACAATGGACCTGAACTCCCAGATCTCTCTGCTCATCAACTTTTCCCAAGAGTCTTCAGTTTACTGTATAAATCGCTCTGGAAGTAGACTCAAAAAGGTTGGAATGTAAAAGCAGTGATGTGCTACTGAGACTTTATAAAGCTCTGGTTAGGCTCCATTTAGAATACGATGTCCAGGTTTGGACCCCACACCTCAGGAAGGACAAACTGGCACTGGAGCGTGTCCAGTGGAGATTCACACGGCTGATCCTTGGAATGGTAGGCATAACAGACGATGAACGGCTCAGGATCCTGGGACTGTATTCATTAGACTGTAGAAGGTTGAGGGGAGATCTAATAGAAACTTAGAAGTTAATGCATGGTTTAGAAAGGGTGGACGCTGGGAAAGTTGTTTCCGTTAGAGAGAGAGATTAGGACCTGTAGGCACAGCCTTACAATTAGAGGGAGTCAATTTAGAATGCAAATGAGAAGACATGTCTTCAGCCAGACAGTGGTGGACCTGTGGAATTCATTGCCACCGAGGGTAGTGGAGGCCGGGACGCTAAATGTCTTCAAGGCATAGATTGATGAATTCTTGATCTCGCAAGGAATTAAGGGCTACGGGGAAAGTGCGGGTAAGTGGAGTTGAAATGCCCATCAGCCATGATTAAATGGCAGAGTGGACTTGGGCCGAATGGCCTTACTTCCTACCCCTATGTCTTATGTTTATTTGCCATAATGACATCCCAAGCCTGGATATTGTCAGAACTTGTTGCATTTGGACAAAGACTACTTTGGCATCTGAGTCATCACAAATTGCCCCCAAGAGTAATTCATGACCAGCAATTATAATTAGAGTAGTTCTTCTGCCTTCATCCAAATGGGGTCAGATAGGATGCATTAACAGTGGTAATGTCACTGGATAGTAATCCAGAGGCTCAGACTGATGCTCTAGGGACGCAGGCTCAAATCCCACTTGATAACTAGTGGAATTTAAAATCAAGTAATAAATCATGAATTAAAAGCCTAGTTTAATGGTGACCAGGAAACCAAACTGATTGTTTGAAAGGCCCACTGGCTCATTAACATCCTTTAGCAATGTTATATTAACTGCCCTTAACTGGTCAAGACCACATGGCTGCAGATCCACTGCTTTGAGGCAGATTCCTAAATATGCTAGCAAGCCACACACAAAAAAAAAATGCAAACAATGAATAAATCTGCTTGGACTACACAGCATTGCCCAGCCATCACTTTAGTATACAACTGCTGGTGAGACACAGTTAGGAGCACCATTCCCTGATTTTCTTCCTGACTGTGCAGGACTCTGGGTCCCCTGCAAGGAACAACGTCTGTAACTAGAAGTCAATACCACAATTGTGGTGCTGACATTGGTCAGTGTGTGAAGCCTCGGGACAACTGCGTGTGCATGCACCTTAGAGGGAACATTGTTTGGGAGGAAATGGCCACGAAAGCTCCAAGTATTTCATTTCAGATCTCATTTTGTAAATAAGCACTTGATGTGTTTAACACACCAATATCCATTCATTGAATTAGGCAGCAAATGACTTTGTGATTTACACCAATATGACAAAAAGAGAGTAGGAAGAGAAGGAAACTAAATTAAAATGGAGTTGGAGGGGGTAATAGAACAAAGAACAGTATAGGTCCACATGACACCAAATTAAACTAATCCCTTCTGCCTGCCGTTGGTCCACATCCCTCCATTTCTTGAATATTCATGAGTTTATCTAAAAATCCCTATCACATCTGCCCCCACCACTATCCCTGGCAGCATGTTCCAGACGATGTTGTGCCGAACATTTATCCTAGCTTTAGCACCTATCCAATTGCCACTTAATGGTCACCAATAATTCTGATTCTGCCACTCCCATAGGCAGCGCATTCCATGCCCCCACCCACTCTCTGGGTAAAGAACCTACCCCTGACATCCCCCCATTCCTTCCACCCTTCACCTTAAATTTATGTCCCCTTGTAACACTCTGTTATACCCGGGGAAAAAGTCTCTGACTGTCTACTCTATCTATTTCCCTGATCATCTTATAAACCTCTATCAAGTCACCCCTCACCCTTCGCCGTTCCAATGAGAAAAGGCCTAGAACTCTCAACCTATCCTCGTACGACCTATTGTCCATTCCAGGCAACAACCTGATAAATCTCCTCTGCACTCTCTCCAAAGCTTCCACATCTTTCCTAAAATGAGGTGACCAGAACTGCACACAGTACTCCAAATGTGGCCTTACCAAGGTCCTGTCCAGCTGCAACATCACCTCACGACTCTTGAATTCAATCCCTCTGCTAATGAACGCTAATACACAATAGGCCTTCTTACAAGCTCTATCCACCTGAGTGGCAACTTTCAAAGATCTATGAACATAGACCCCAAGATCCCTCTGCTCCTCCACCTCACTAAGAACCCTACCATTAACCCTGTATTCTGCATTCTCATTTGTCCTTCCAAAATGGACAACCTCACACTTGGCAGGGTAGAACTCCATCTGCCACTCCTCAGCCCAGCTCTGCATCATATCTAAGTCCCTCTGCAGCCGACAACAGCCCTCCTCACTATCCACAACTCCACCAATCTTCATATCATCTGCAA